>NW_026967966.1:0-148404 GCF_028390025.1 Pseudophryne corroboree
AACAAAAAAAAATGCATATAGCAGAGGATAGTTTCAATCTGCCTACCTCTGGGTTATGGGCCCAGCATGCTTCCATTGCAGTACTCTGCTGCACATGTAAGTGCAAGAGATCCTGAAGCACTCACTCATCATGGGAAAGTACCAATGTGTTTCTTCGTTGGTTGATGGAAGAAACATCTTACAAAAACTCTCCAGATTATTGACTTTTTAAAGTTTTTCTAGGAAACGTTTTAGATGAATGCTTATTAGCCTTTGTCAGTATGAACTTTTGCAAAGTGTCTCTGTGGCGCAATCAGTTAGTATGTACGGCTATTAACCAAAAGGTTGGTGGTTCAATCCCACCCAGGGACCTAATTGACCTTGTTATCAGATTTTGGTGATCTTTAAGTAGACAAGTCAAATTTCATACCCCCTGTTATGGTGTAGGGTACCTGGCCTTCTCTGATGTAATCAGAGTTAGATTTGATTCAGTGATTTTATAAAAACATCTAGGAAGCACAATTTAGCAGTGGGTTGCAGAGAAAAAGAAATATGCTGGCAAAAAAATCAAATTGCGTGATTAAACAGCTCTTCATTTTCTGGCTTTATTTTTATGCTAACAAATTTGTTCTCTGAAAAGTGTCCACAAAGCCAAGTCTCTGATTAACACCTTTGTAGGGATGGTTTTTCACCTATTACTAAATTAAACTTGCTTCATTGGAAAGGCAGCAAGATGCATCCTCATTTCAATGTCTACTGAAATAATACAGGTTGACACCAGGAAACATTAACGCCACTGCATCCTTGCTGCTTTCTCATGTGGAAGTCTGTTTAATGTGAAAACAAGGTGATATCTAATTAGCACACAGGTAAGAAATTACGAAAATCTTTATTTAAGGGTGAATATGTTTCTCACAAAATTGTTGCCCCAATGCATCATTGAAATTCAAGCTGGAAAGATGATTTTAATATATCACTTGTACATTTTGTATTGCTCTTCTGGTGACAATGTAGTTTTTTTTGTCAATTACCATTTTAATAATAGGGTAAAGAAAATTAAGTGGATTTTTGAAAGAAAACTATACTGTCAATATACTATTAAAACAAATTAAAATGGTAAAAGTTATTGTACTTTAAGTAAAAATAAAAGAGCAAAAATATCAATCCCAGTTTTGATTACTTAAATTAACAAAAAAAAATGCATATAGCAAAGGATAGTTTCAATCTGCCTACCTCTGGGTTATGGGTCCAGCATGCTTCCATTGCAGTACTCTGCTGCACATGTAAGTGCAAGAGATCCTGAAGCACTCCCTCATCATGGGAAAGTACCAATGTGTTTATTCATTGGTTGATGGAAGAAACATCTTACAAAAACTCTCCAGATTATTGATTTTTTAATATTTTTCTAGGAAACGTTCTAGATGTATGCTTATTAGCCTTTGTTAGTATGTACTGTTTGCAAAGTGTCTTGGTGGCGCAATCGGTTAGTGTGTTCGGCTATTAACCAAAAGGTCGGTGGTTCAATCCCACCCAGGGACGTAATTGACCTTGTGATCAGATTTTGGTGATATTTAAGTAGACAAGTCAAAATTTCAAACCCCCTCTTATTGTGTAGGGTACCTGGCCTTCTCTGATGTAATCAGAGTTAGATTTGATTCAGTGATTTTATAAAAAACAGCTAGGAAGCACAATTTAGCAGTGGGTTGCAGAGAAAAAAAATATGCTGGCAGAAAAATCCAATTGAGTGATTAAACAGCTCTTCATTTTCTGGAATTTATTTTTATGCTAACAAATTTGTTCTCTGAAAAGTGTCCACAAAGCCAAGTCTCTGATTAACACCTTTGTAAGGATGGTTTTTCACCTATTACTAAATTAAACTTGCTTCATTGGAAAGGCAGCAAGATGCATCCTCATTTCAATGTCTACTGAAATAATACAGGTTGACACCAGGAAACATTAACGCCACTGCATCTTTGCTGCTTTCTCACATGGAAGTCTGTTTAATGTGAAAACAAGGTGATATCTAATTAGCACACAGGTAAGGAATTACGAAAATCTTTATTTAAGGGTGAAGATGTTTCTCACAAAATTGTTGCCCCAATGCATCATTGAAATTCAAGCTGGAAAGATGATTTTAATATATCACTTGTACATTTTGTATTGCTCTTCTGGTGACAATGTAGTTTTTTTGTCAATTACCATTTTAATAACAGGGTAAAGAAAATTAAGTGGATTTTTGAAAGAAAACTATACTGTCAATATACTATTAAAACAAATTAAAATGGTAAAAGTTATTGTACTTTAAGTAAAAATAAAAGAGCAAAAATATCAATCCCAGTTTTGATTACTTAAATTAACAAAAAAAATGCATATAGCAAAGGATAGTTTCAATCTGCCTACCTCTGGGTTATGGGTCCAGCATGCTTCCATTGCAGTACTCTGCTGCCCATGTAAGTGCAAGAGATCCTGAAGCACTCACTCATCATGGGAAAGTACCAATGTGTTTATTCGTTGGTTGATGGAAGAAACATCTTACAAAAACTCTCCAGATTATTGATTTTTTAATGTTTTTCTAGGAAACGTTCTAGATGTATGCTTATTAGCCTTTGTCAGTATGTACTTTTTGCAAAGTGTCTCTGTGGCGCAATCGGTTAGTGTGTTTGGCTGTTAACCAAAAGGTTGGTGGTTCAATCCCACCCAGGGACGTAATTAACCTTGTGATCAGATTTTGGTGATATTTAAGTAGACAAGTCAAAATTTCAAACCTCCTCTTATGGTGTAGGGTACATGGCCTTCTCTGATGTAATCAGAGTTAGATTTGATTCAGTGATTTTATAAAAAACAGCTAGGAAGCACAATTTAGCAGTGGGTTGCAGAGAAAAAAAATATGCTGGCAGAAAAATCCAATCGAGTGATTAAACAGCTCTTCATTTTCTGGCTTTATTTTTATGCTAACAAATTTGTTCTCTGAAAAGTGTCCACAAAGCCAAGTCTCTGATTAACACCTTTGTAAGGATGGTTTTTCACCTATTACTAAATTAAACTTGCTTCATTGGAAAGGCAGCAAGATGCATCCTCATTTCAATGTCTACTGAAATAATACAAGTTGACACCAGGAAACATTAACGCCACTGCATCCTTGCTGCTTTCTCATGTGGAAGTCTGTTTAATGTGAAAACAAGGTGATATCTAATTAGCACACAGGTAAGGAATTAAGAAAATCTTTATTTAAGGGTGAAGATGTTTCTCACAAAATTGTTGACCCAATGCATCATTGAAATTCAAGCTGGAAAGATGATTTTAATATATCACTTGTACATTTTGTATTGCTCTTCTGGTGACAATGTAGTTTGTTTTTGTCAATTACCATTTTAATAATAGGGTAAAGAAAATGAAGTGGATTTTTGAAAGAAAACAATACTGTCAATATACTATTAAAACAAATTAAAATGGTAAAAGTTATTGTACTTTAAGTAAAAATAAAAGAGACAAAATATCAATCCCAGTTTTGGATTACTTTAATTAACAAAAAAAAATGCATATAGCAGAGGATAGTTTCAATCTGCCTACCTCTGGGTTATGGGCCCAGCATGCTTCCATTGCAGTACTCTGCTGCACATGTAAGTGCAAGAGATCCTGAAGCACTCACTCATCATGGGAAAGTACCAATGTGTTTCTTCGTTGGTTGATGGAAGAAACATCTTACAAAAACTCTCCAGATTATTGACATTTTAAAGTTTTTCTAGGAAACGTTTTAGATGAATGCTTATTAGCCTTTGTCAGTATGGAAATTTGCAAAGTGTCTCTGTGGCGCAATCAGTTAGTATGTATGGCTTTTAACCAAAAGGTTGGTGGTTTAATCCCACCCAGGGACCTAATTGACCTTGTTATCAGATTTTGGTGATCTTTAAGTAGAGAAGTCAAAATTTCAAACCCCCTGTTATGGTGTAGGGTACTTGGCCTTCTCTGATGTAATCAGAGTTAGATTTGATTCAGTGATTTTATAAAAACAGCTAGGAAGCACAATTTAGCAGTGGGTTGCAGAGAAAAAAAATATGCTGGCAGAAAAATCCAATTGAGTGATTAAACAGCTCTTTATTTTCTTGCTTTATTTTTATGCTAACAAATTTGTTCTCTGAAAAGTGTCCACAAAGCCAAGTCTCTGATTAACACCTTTGTAAGGATGGTTTTTCACCTATTACTAAATTAAACTTGCTTCATTGGAAAGGCAGCAAGATGCATCCTCATTTCAATGTCTACTGAAATAATACAGGTTGACACCAGGAAACATTAACGCCACTGCATCCTTGCTGCTTTCTCATGTAAAAGTCTGTTTAATATGAAAACAAGGTGATATCTAATTAGCACACAGGTAAGGAATTAAGAAAATCTTTATTTAAGGGTGAAGATGTTTCTCACAAAATCGTTGCCCCAATGCATCATTGAAATTCAAGCTGGAAAGATGATTTTAATATATCACTTGTACATTTTGTATTGCTCTTCTGGTGACAATGTAGTTTTTTTTGTCAATTACCATTTTAATAATAGGGTAAAGAAAATTAAGTGGATTTTTGAAAGAAAACTATACTGTCAATATACTATTAAAACAAATTAAAATGGTAAAAGTTATTGTACTTTAAGTAAAAATAAAAGAGCAAAAATATCAATCCCAGTTTTGATTACTTAAATTAACAAAAAAAATGCATATAGCAAAGGATAGTTTCAATCTGCCTACCTCTGGGTTATGGGTCCAGCATGCTTCCATTGCAGTACTCTGCTGCACATGTAAGTGCAAGAGATCCTGAAGCACTCACTCATCATGGGAAAGTACCAATGTGTTTATTCATTGGTTGATGGAAGAAACATCTTACAAAAACTCTCCAGATTATTGATTTTTTAATATTTTTCTAGGAAACGTTCTAGATGTATGCTTATTAGCCTTTGTCAGTATGTACTGTTTACAAAGTGTCTCGGTGGCGCAATCGGTTAGTGTGTTCGGCTATAAACCAAAAGGTTGGTGGTTCAATCCCACCCAGGGACGTAATTGACCTTGTGATCAGATTTTGGTGATATTTAAGTAGACAAGTCAAAATTTCAAACCCCCTCTTATTGTGTAGGGTACCTGGCCTTCTCTGATGTAATCAGAGTTAGATTTGATTCAGTGATTTTATAAAAAACAGCTAGGAAGCACAATTTAGCAGTGGGTTGCAGAGAAAAAAAATATGCTGGCAGAAAAATCCAATCGAGTGATTAAACAGCTCTTCATTTTCTGGCTTTATTTTTATGCTAACAAATTTGTTCTCTGAAAAGTGTCCACAAAGCCAAGTCTCTGATTAACACCTTTGTAAGGATGGTTTTTCACCTATTACTAAATTAAACTTGCTTCATTGGAAAGGCAGCAAGATGCATCCTCATTTCAATGTCTACTGAAATAATACAAGTTGACACCAGGAAACATTAACGCCACTGCATCCTTGCTGCTTTCTCATGTGGAAGTCTGTTTAATGTGAAAACAAGGTGATATCTAATTAGCACACAGGTAAGGAATTAAGAAAATCTTTATTTAAGGGTGAAGATGTTTCTCACAAAATTGTTGACCCAATGCAACATTGAAATTCAAGCTGGAAAGATGATTTTAATATATCACTTGTACATTTTGTATTGCTCTTCTGGTGACAATGTAGTTTGTTTTTGTCAATTACCATTTTAATAATAGGGTAAAGAAAATGAAGTGGATTTTTGAAAGAAAACAATACTGTCAATATACTATTAAAACAAATTAAAATGGTAAAAGTTATTGTACTTTAAGTAAAAATAAAAGAGACAAAATATCAATCCCAGTTTTGGATTACTTTAATTAACAAACAAAAAAATGCATATAGCAGAGGATAGTTTCAATCTGCCTACCTCTGGGTTATGGGCCCAGCATGCTTCCATTGCAGTACTCTGCTGCACATGTAAGTTCAAGAGATCCTGAAGCACTCACTCATCATGGGAAAGTACCAATGTGTTTCTTCGTTGGTTGATGGAAGAAACATCTTACAAAAACTCTCCAGATTATTGACTTTTTAAAGTTTTTCTAGGAAACGTTTTAGATGAATGCTTATTAGCCTTTGTCAGTATGGACTTTTGCAAAGTGTCTCTGTGGCGCAATCAGTTAGTATGTACGGCTATTAACCAAAAGGTTGGTGGTTCAATCCCACCCAGGGACCTAATTGACCTTGTTATCAGATTTTGGTGATCTTTAAGTAGACAAGTCAAAATTTCAAACCCCCTGTTATGGTGTAGGGTACCTGGCCTTCTCTGATGTAATCAGAGTTAGATTTGATTCAGTGATTTTATAAAAACAGCTAGGAAGCACAATTTAGCAGTGGGTTGCAGAGAAAAAAAATATGCTGGCAGAAAAATCCAATTGAGTGATTAAACAGCTCTTTATTTTCTGGCTTTATTTTTATGCTAACAAATTTGTTCTCTGAAAAGTGTCCACAAAGCCAAGTCTCTGATTAACACCTTTGTAGGGATGGTTTTTCACCTATTACTAAATTAAACTTGCTTCATTGGAAAGGCAGCAAGATGTATCCTCATTTCAATGTCTACTGAAATAATACAGGTTGACACCAGGAAACATTAACGCCACTGCATTCTTGCTGCTTTCTCATGTGGAAGTCTGTTTAATGTGAAAACAAGGTGGTATCTAATTAGCACACAGGTAAGGAATTACGAAAATCTTTATTTAAGGGTGAAGATGTTTCTCACAAAATTGTTGCCCCAATGCATCATTGAAATTCAAGCTGGAAAGATGATTTTAATATATCACTTGTACATTTTGTATTGCTCTTCTGGTGACAATGTAGTTTTTTTGTCAATTACCATTTTAATAACAGGGTAAAGAAAATTAAGTGGATTTTTGATAGAAAACTATACTGTCAATATACTATTAAAACAAATTAAAATGGTAAAAGTTATTGTACTTTAAGTAAAAATAAAAGAGCCAAAATATCAATCCCAGTTTTGGATTACTTTAATTAACAAACAAAAAAATGCATATAGCAGAGGATAGTTTCAATCTGCCTACCTCTGGGTTATGGGCCCAGCATACTTCCATTGCAGTACTCTGCTGCACATGTAAGTGCAAGAGATCCTGAAGCACTCACTCATCATGGGAAAGTACCAATGTGTTTCTTCGTTGGTTGATGGAAGAAACATCTTACAAAAACTCTCCAGATTATTGACTTTTTAAAGTTTTTCTAGGAAACGTTTTAGATGAATGCTTATTAGCCTTTGTCAGTATGGACTTTTGCAAAGTGTCTCTGTGGTGCAATCGGTTAGTGTGTTTGGCTATTAACCAAAAGGTTGGTGGTTCAATCCCACCCAGGGACATAATTAACCTTGTGATCAGATTTTGGTGATATTTAAGTAGACAAGTCAAAATTTCAAACCTCATCTTATGGTGTAGGGTACATGGCCTTCTCTGATGTAATCAGAGTTAGATTTGATTCAGTGATTTTATAAAAAACAGCTAGGAAGCACAATTTAGCAGTGGGTTGCAGAGAAAAAAAATATGCTGGCAGAAAAATCCAATCGAGTGATTAAACAGCTCTTCATTTTCTGGCTTTATTTTTATGCTAACAAATTTGTTCTCTGAAAAGTGTCCACAAAGCCAAGTCTCTGATTAACACCTTTGTAAGGATGGTTTTTCACCTATTACTAAATTAAACTTGCTTCATTGGAAAGGCAGCAAGATGCATCCTCATTTCAATGTCTACTGAAATAATACAAGTTGACACCAGGAAACATTAACGCCACTGCATCCTTGCTGCTTTCTCATGTGGAAGTCTGTTTAATGTGAAAACAAGGTGATATCTAATTAGCACACAGGTAAGGAATTAAGAAAATCTTTATTTAAGGGTGAAGATGTTTCTCACAAAATTGTTGCCCCAATGCATCATTGAAATTCAAGCTGGAAAGATGATTTTAATATATCACTTGTACATTTTGTATTGCTCTTCTGGTGACAATGTAGTTTTTTTGTCAATTACCATTTTAATAACAGGGTAAAGAAAATTAAGTGGATTTTTGATAGAAAACTATACTGTCAATATACTATTAAAACAAATTAAAATGGTAAAAGTTATTGTACTTTAAGTAAAAATAAAAGAGCCAAAATATCAATCCCAGTTTTGGATTACTTTAATTAACAAACAAAAAAATGCATATAGCAGAGGATAGTTTCAATCTGCCTACCTCTGGGTTATGGGCCCAGCATACTTCCATTGCAGTACTCTGCTGCACATGTAAGTGCAAGAGATCCTGAAGCACTCACTCATCATGGGAAAGTACCAATGTGTTTCTTCGTTGGTTGATGGAAGAAACATCTTACAAAAACTCTCCAGATTATTGACTTTTTAAAGTTTTTCTAGGAAACGTTTTAGATGAATGCTTATTAGCCTTTGTCAGTATGGACTTTTGCAAAGTGTCTCTGTGGTGCAATCGGTTAGTGTGTTTGGCTATTAACCAAAAGGTTGGTGGTTCAATCCCACCCAGGGACATAATTAACCTTGTGATCAGATTTTGGTGATATTTAAGTAGACAAGTCAAAATTTCAAACCTCATCTTATGGTGTAGGGTACATGGCCTTCTCTGATGTAATCAGAGTTAGATTTGATTCAGTGATTTTATAAAAAACAGCTAGGAAGCACAATTTAGCAGTGGGTTGCAGAGAAAAAAAATATGCTGGCAGAAAAATCCAATCGAGTGATTAAACAGCTCTTCATTTTCTGGCTTTATTTTTATGCTAACAAATTTGTTCTCTGAAAAGTGTCCACAAAGCCAAGTCTCTGATTAACACCTTTGTAAGGATGGTTTTTCACCTATTACTAAATTAAACTTGCTTCATTGGAAAGGCAGCAAGATGCATCCTCATTTCAATGTCTACTGAAATAATACAAGTTGACACCAGGAAACATTAACGCCACTGCATCCTTGCTGCTTTCTCATGTGGAAGTCTGTTTAATGTGAAAACAAGGTGATATCTAATTAGCACACAGGTAAGGAATTAAGAAAATCTTTATTTAAGGGTGAAGATGTTTCTCACAAAATTGTTGACCCAATGCAACATTGAAATTCAAGCTGGAAAGATGATTTTAATATATCACTTGTACATTTTGTATTGCTCTTCTGGTGACAATGTAGTTTGTTTTTGTCAATTACCATTTTAATAATAGGGTAAAGAAAATGAAGTGGATTTTTGAAAGAAAACAATACTGTCAATATACTATTAAAACAAATTAAAATGGTAAAAGTTATTGTACTTTAAGTAAAAATAAAAGAGACAAAATATCAATCCCAGTTTTGGATTACTTTAATTAACAAAAAAAAAATGCATATAGCAGAGGATAGTTTCAATCTGCCTACCTCTGGGTTATGGGCCCAGCATGCTTCCATTGCAGTACTCTGCTGCACATGTAAGTTCAAGAGATCCTGAAGCACTCACTCATCATGGGAAAGTACCAATGTGTTTCTTCGTTGGTTGATGGAAGAAACATCTTACAAAAACTCTCCAGATTATTGACTTTTTAAAGTTTTTCTAGGAAACGTTTTAGATGAATGCTTATTAGCCTTTGTCAGTATGGACTTTTGCAAAGTGTCTCTGTGGCGCAATCAGTTAGTATGTACGGCTATTAACCAAAAGGTTGGTGGTTCAATCCCACCCAGGGACCTAATTGACCTTGTTATCAGATTTTGGTGATCTTTAAGTAGACAAGTCAAAATTTCAAACCCCCTGTTATGGTGTAGGGTACCTGGCCTTCTCTGATGTAATCAGAGTTAGATTTGATTCAGTGATTTTATAAAAACAGCTAGGAAGCACAATTTAGCAGTGGGTTGCAGAGAAAAAAAATATGCTGGCAGAAAAATCCAATTGAGTGATTAAACAGCTCTTTATTTTCTGGCTTTATTTTTATGCTAACAAATTTGTTCTCTGAAAAGTGTCCACAAAGCCAAGTCTCTGATTAACACCTTTGTAGGGATGGTTTTTCACCTATTACTAAATTAAACTTGCTTCATTGGAAAGGCAGCAAGATGTATCCTCATTTCAATGTCTACTGAAATAATACAGGTTGACACCAGGAAACATTAACGCCACTGCATCCTTGCTGCTTTCTCATGTGGAAGTCTGTTTAATGTGAAAACAAGGTGGTATCTAATTAGCACACAGGTAAGGAATTACGAAAATCTTTATTTAAGGGTGAAGATGTTTCTCACAAAATTGTTGCCCCAATGCATCATTGAAATTCAAGCTGGAAAGATGATTTTAATATATCACTTGTACATTTTGTATTGCTCTTCTGGTGACAATGTAGTTTTTTTGTCAATTACCATTTTAATAACAGGGTAAAGAAAATTAAGTGGATTTTTGATAGAAAACTATACTGTCAATATACTATTAAAACAAATTAAAATGGTAAAAGTTATTGTACTTTAAGTAAAAATAAAAGAGCCAAAATATCAATCCCAGTTTTGGATTACTTTAATTAACAAACAAAAAAATGCATATAGCAGAGGATAGTTTCAATCTGCCTACCTCTGGGTTATGGGCCCAGCATACTTCCATTGCAGTACTCTGCTGCACATGTAAGTGCAAGAGATCCTGAAGCACTCACTCATCATGGGAAAGTACCAATGTGTTTCTTCGTTGGTTGATGGAAGAAACATCTTACAAAAACTCTCCAGATTATTGACTTTTTAAAGTTTTTCTAGGAAACGTTTTAGATGAATGCTTATTAGCCTTTGTCAGTATGGACTTTTGCAAAGTGTCTCTGTGGTGCAATCGGTTAGTGTGTTTGGCTATTAACCAAAAGGTTGGTGGTTCAATCCCACCCAGGGACATAATTAACCTTGTGATCAGATTTTGGTGATATTTAAGTAGACAAGTCAAAATTTCAAACCTCATCTTATGATGTAGGGTACATGGCCTTCTCTGATGTAATCAGAGTTAGATTTGATTCAGTGATTTTATAAAAAACAGCTAGGAAGCACAATTTAGCAGTGGGTTGCAGAGAAAAAAAATATGCTGGCAGAAAAATCCAATCGAGTGATTAAACAGCTCTTCATTTTCTGGCTTTATTTTTATGCTAACAAATTTGTTCTCTGAAAAGTGTCCACAAAGCCAAGTCTCTGATTAACACCTTTGTAAGGATGGTTTTTCACCTATTACTAAATTAAACTTGCTTCATTGGAAAGGCAGCAAGATGCATCCTCATTTCAATGTCTACTGAAATAATACAAGTTGACACCAGGAAACATTAACGCCACTGCATCCTTGCTGCTTTCTCATGTGGAAGTCTGTTTAATGTGAAAACAAGGTGATATCTAATTAGCACACAGGTAAGGAATTAAGAAAATCTTTATTTAAGGGTGAAGATGTTTCTCACAAAATTGTTGCCCCAATGCATCATTGAAATTCAAGCTGGAAAGATGATTTTAATATATCACTTGTACATTTTGTATTGCTCTTCTGGTGACAATGTAGTTTTTTTGTCAATTACCATTTTAATAACAGGGTAAAGAAAATTAAGTGGATTTTTGATAGAAAACTATACTGTCAATATACTATTAAAACAAATTAAAATGGTAAAAGTTATTGTACTTTAAGTAAAAATAAAAGAGCCAAAATATCAATCCCAGTTTTGGATTACTTTAATTAACAAACAAAAAAATGCATATAGCAGAGGATAGTTTCAATCTGCCTACCTCTGGGTTATGGGCCCAGCATACTTCCATTGCAGTACTCTGCTGCACATGTAAGTGCAAGAGATCCTGAAGCACTCACTCATCATGGGAAAGTACCAATGTGTTTCTTCGTTGGTTGATGGAAGAAACATCTTACAAAAACTCTCCAGATTATTGACTTTTTAAAGTTTTTCTAGGAAACGTTTTAGATGAATGCTTATTAGCCTTTGTCAGTATGGACTTTTGCAAAGTGTCTCTGTGGTGCAATCGGTTAGTGTGTTTGGCTATTAACCAAAAGGTTGGTGGTTCAATCCCACCCAGGGACATAATTAACCTTGTGATCAGATTTTGGTGATATTTAAGTAGACAAGTCAAAATTTCAAACCTCATCTTATGGTGTAGGGTACATGGCCTTCTCTGATGTAATCAGAGTTAGATTTGATTCAGTGATTTTATAAAAAACAGCTAGGAAGCACAATTTAGCAGTGGGTTGCAGAGAAAAAAAATATGCTGGCAGAAAAATCCAATCGAGTGATTAAACAGCTCTTCATTTTCTGGCTTTATTTTTATGCTAACAAATTTGTTCTCTGAAAAGTGTCCACAAAGCCAAGTCTCTGATTAACACCTTTGTAAGGATGGTTTTTCACCTATTACTAAATTAAACTTGCTTCATTGGAAAGGCAGCAAGATGCATCCTCATTTCAATGTCTACTGAAATAATACAAGTTGACACCAGGAAACATTAACGCCACTGCATCCTTGCTGCTTTCTCATGTGGAAGTCTGTTTAATGTGAAAACAAGGTGATATCTAATTAGCACACAGGTAAGGAATTAAGAAAATCTTTATTTAAGGGTGAAGATGTTTCTCACAAAATTGTTGACCCAATGCAACATTGAAATTCAAGCTGGAAAGATGATTTTAATATATCACTTGTACATTTTGTATTGCTCTTCTGGTGACAATGTAGTTTGTTTTTGTCAATTACCATTTTAATAATAGGGTAAAGAAAATGAAGTGGATTTTTGAAAGAAAACAATACTGTCAATATACTATTAAAACAAATTAAAATGGTAAAAGTTATTGTACTTTAAGTAAAAATAAAAGAGACAAAATATCAATCCCAGTTTTGGATTACTTTAATTAACAAAAAAAAAAAATGCATATAGCAGAGGATAGTTTCAATCTGCCTACCTCTGGGTTATGGGCCCAGCATGCTTCCATTGCAGTACTCTGCTGCACATGTAAGTTCAAGAGATCCTGAAGCACTCACTCATCATGGGAAAGTACCAATGTGTTTCTTCGTTGGTTGATGGAAGAAACATCTTACAAAAACTCTCCAGATTATTGACTTTTTAAAGTTTTTCTAGGAAACGTTTTAGATGAATGCTTATTAGCCTTTGTCAGTATGGACTTTTGCAAAGTGTCTCTGTGGCGCAATCAGTTAGTATGTACAGCTATTAACCAAAAGGTTGGTGGTTCAATCCCACCCAGGGACCTAATTGACCTTGTTATCAGATTTTGGTGATCTTTAAGTAGACAAGTCAAATTTCATATCCCCATGTTATGGTGTAGGGTACCTGGCCTTCTCTGATGTAATCAGAGTTAGATTTGATTCAGTGATTTTATAAAAACATCTAGGAAGCACAATTTAGCAGTGGGTTGCAGAGAAAAAGAAATATGCTGGCAAAAAAATCAAATTGCGTGATTAAACAGCTCTTCATTTTCTGGCTTTATTTTTATGCTAACAAATTTGTTCTCTGAAAAGTGTCCACAAAGCCAAGTCTCTGATTAACACCTTTGTAGGGATGGTTTTTCACCTATTACTAAATTAAACTTGCTTCATTGGAAAGGCAGCAAGATGCATCCTCATTTCAATGTCTACTGAAATAATACAGGTTGACACCAGGAAACATTAACGCCACTGCATCCTTGCTGCTTTCTCATGTGGAAGTCTGTTTAATGTGAAAACAAGGTGATATCTAATTAGCACACAGGTAAGAAATTACGAAAATCTTTATTTAAGGGTGAAGATGTTTCTCACAAAATTGTTGCCCCAATGCATCATTGAAATTCAAGCTGGAAAGATGATTTTAATATATCACTTGTACATTTTGTATTGCTCTTCTGGTGACAATGTAGTTTTTTTTGTCAATTACCATTTTAATAATAGGGTAAAGAAAATTAAGTGGATTTTTGAAAGAAAACTATACTGTCAATATACTATTAAAACAAATTAAAATGGTAAAAGTTATTGTACTTTAAGTAAAAATAAAAGAGCAAAAATATCAATCCCAGTTTTGATTACTTAAATTAACAAAAAAAAATGCATATAGCAAAGGATAGTTTCAATCTGCCTACCTCTGGGTTATGGGTCCAGCATGCTTCCATTGCAGTACTCTGCTGCACATGTAAGTGCAAGAGATCCTGAAGCACTCACTCATCATGGGAAAGTACCAATGTGTTTATTCATTGGTTGATGGAAGAAACATCTTACAAAAACTCTCCAGATTATTGATTTTTTAATATTTTTCTAGGAAACGTTCTAGATGTATGCTTATTAGCCTTTGTCAGTATGTACTGTTTGCAAAGTGTCTCGGTGGCGCAATCGGTTAGTGTGTTTGGCTATTAACCAAAAGGTTGGTGGTTCAATCCCACCCAGGGATGTAATTGACCTTGTGATCAGATTTTGGTGATATTTAAGTAGACAAGTCAAAATTTCAAACCCCCTATTATTGTGTAGGGTACCTGGCCTTCTCTGATGTAATCAGAGTTAGATTTGATTCAGTGATTTTATAAAAAAACAGCTAGGAAGCACAATTTAGCAGTGGGTTGCAGAGAAAAAAAATATGCTGGCAGAAAAATCCAATTGAGTGATTAAACAGCTCTTCATTTTCTGGAATTTATTTTTATGCTAACAAATTTGTTCTCTGAAAAGTGTCCACAAAGCCAAGTCTCTGATTAACACCTTTGTAAGGATGGTTTTTCACCTATTACTAAATTAAACTTGCTTCATTGGAAAGGCAGCAAGATGCATCCTCATTTCAATGTCTACTGAAATAATACAGGTTGACACCAGGAAACATTAAAGCCACTGCATCCTTGCTGCTTTCTCATGTGGAAGTCTGTTTAATGTGAAAACAAGGTGATATCTAATTAGCACACAGGTAAGAAATTACGAAAATCTTTATTTAAGGGTGAAGATGTTTCTCACAAAATTGTTGCCCCAATGCATCATTGAAATTCAAGCTGGAAAGATGATTTTAATATATCACTTGTACATTTTGTATTGCTCTTCTGGTGACAATGTAGTTTGTTTTTGTCAATTACCATTTTAATAATAGGGTAAAGAAAATTAAGTGGATTTTTGAATGAAAACTATACTGTCAATATACTATTAAAACAAATTAAAATGGTAAAAGTTATTGTACTTTAAGTAAAAATAAAAGAGCAAAAATATCAATCCCAGTTTTGATTACTTAAATTAACAAAAAAAAATGCATATAGCAAAGGATAGTTTCAATCTGCCTACCTCTGGGTTATGGGTCCAGCATGCTTCCATTGCAGTACTCTGCTGCACATGTAAGTGCAAGAGATCCTGAAGCACTCACTCATCATGGGAAAGTACCAATGTGTTTATTCATTGGTTGATGGAAGAAACATCTTACAAAAACTCTCCAGATTATTGATTTTTTAATATTTTTCTAGGAAACGTTCTAGATGTATGCTTATTAGCCTTTGTCAGTATGTACTTTTTGCAAAGTGTCTCGGTGGCGCAATCGGTTAGTGTGTTTGGCTATTAACCAAAAGGTTGGTGGTTCAATCCCACCCAGGGACGTAATTGACCTTGTGATCAGATTTTGGTGATATTTAAGTAGACAAGTCAAAATTTCAAACCCCCTCTTATTGTGTAGGGTACCTGGCCTTCTCTGATGTAATCAGAGTTAGATTTGATTCAGTGATTTTATAAAAAAACAGCTAGGAAGCACAATTTAGCAGTGGGTTGCAGAGAAAAAAAATATGCTGGCAGAAAAATCCAATTGAGTGATTAAACAGCTCTTCATTTTCTGGAATTTATTTTTATGCTAACAAATTTGTTCTCTGAAAAGTGTCCACAAAGCCAAGTCTCTGATTAACACCTTTGTAAGGATGGTTTTTCACCTATTACTAAATTAAACTTGCTTCATTGGAAAGGCAGCAAGATGCATCCTCATTTCAATGTCTACTGAAATAATACAGGTTGACACCAGGAAACATTAAAGCCACTGCATCCTTGCTGCTTTCTCATGTGGAAGTCTGTTTAATGTGAAAACAAGGTGATATCTAATTAGCACACAGGTAAGGAATTACGAAAATCTTTATTTAAGGGTGAAGATGTTTCTCACAAAATTGTTGCCCCAATGCATCATTGAAATTCAAGCTGGAAAGATGATTTTAATATATCACTTGTACATTTTGTATTGCTCTTCTGGTGACAATGTAGTTTTTTTGTCAATTACCATTTTAATAACAGGGTAAAGAAAATTAAGTGGATTTTTGAAAGAAAACTATACTGTCAATATACTATTAAAACAAATTAAAATGGTAAAAGTTATTGTACTTTAAGTAAAAATAAAAGAGCCAAAATATCAATCCCAGTTTTGGATTACTTTAATTAACAAACAAAAAAATGCATATAGCAGAGGATAGTTTCAATCTGCCTACCTCTGGGTTATGGGCCCAGCATGCTTCCATTGCAGTACTCTGCTGCACATGTAAGTGCAAGAGATCCTGAAGCACTCACTTATCATGGGAAAGTACCAATGTGTTTCTTCGTTGGTTGATGGAAGAAACATCTTACAAAAACTCTCCAGATTATTGACTTTTTAAAGTTTTTCTAGGAAACGTTTTAGATGAATGCTTATTAGCCTTTGTCAGTATGGACTTTTGCAAAGTGTCTCTGTGGCGCAATCAGTTAGTGTGTTTGGCTATTAACCAAAAGGTTGGTGGTTCAATCCCACCCAGGGACGTAGTTAACCTTGTGATCAGATTTTGGTGATATTTAAGTAGACAAGTCAAAATTTCAAACCTCCTCTTATGGTGTAGGGTACATGGCCTTCTCTGATGTAATCAGAGTTAGATTTGATTCAGTGATTTTATAAAAAACAGCTAGGAAGCACAATTTAGCAGTGGGTTGCAGAGAAAAAAAATATGCTGGCAGAAAAATCCAATCGAGTGATTAAACAGCTCTTCATTTTCTGGCTTTATTTTTATGCTAACAAATTTGTTCTCTGAAAAGTGTCCACAAAGCCAAGTCTCTGATTAACACCTTTGTAAGGATGGTTTTTCACCTATTACTAAATTAAACTTGCTTCATTGGAAAGGCAGCAAGATGCATCCTCATTTCAATGTCTACTGAAATAATACAAGTTGACACCAGGAAACATTAACGCCACTGCATCCTTGCTGCTTTCTCATGTGGAAGTCTGTTTAATGTGAAAACAAGGTGATATCTAATTAGCACACAGGTAAGGAATTAAGAAAATCTTTATTTAAGGGTGAAGATGTTTCTCACAAAATTGTTGACCCAATGCAACATTGAAATTCAAGCTGGAAAGATGATTTTAATATATCACTTGTACATTTTGTATTGCTCTTCTGGTGACAATGTAGTTTGTTTTTGTCAATTACCATTTTAATAATAGGGTAAAGAAAATGAAGTGGATTTTTGAAAGAAAGCAATACTGTCAATATACTATTAAAACAAATTAAAATGGTAAAAGTTATTGTACTTTAAGTAAAAATAAAAGAGACAAAATATCAATCCCAGTTTTGGATTACTTTAATTAACAAAAAAAAAAATGCATATAGCAGAGGATAGTTTCAATCTGCCTACCTCTGGGTTATGGGCCCAGCATGCTTCCATTGCAGTACTCTGCTGCACATGTAAGTTCAAGAGATCCTGAAGCACTCACTCATCATGGGAAAGTACCAATGTGTTTCTTCGTTGGTTGATGGAAGAAACATCTTACAAAAACTCTCCAGATTATTGACTTTTGAAAGTTTTTCTAGGAAACGTTTTAGATGAATGCTTATTAGCCTTTGTCAGTATGGACTTTTGCAAAGTGTCTCTGTGGCGCAATCAGTTAGTATGTACGGCTATTAACCATAAGGTTGGTGGTTCAATCCCACCCAGGGACCTAATTGACCTTGTTATCAGATTTTTGTGATCTTTAAGTAGACAAGTCAAAATTTCAAACCCCCTGTTATGGTGTAGGGTACCTGGCCTTCTCTGATGTAATCAGAGTTAGATTTGATTCAGTGATTTTATAAAAACAGCTAGGAAGCACAATTTAGCAGTGGGTTGCAGAGAAAAAAAATATGCTGGCAGAAAAATCCAATTGAGTGATTAAACAGCTCTTTATTTTCTGGCTTTATTTTTATGCTAACAAATTTGTTCTCTGAAAAGTGTCCACAAAGCCAAGTCTCTGATTAACACCTTTGTAAGGATGGTTTTTCACCTATTACTAAATTAAACTTGCTTCATTGGAAAGGCAGCAAGATGCATCCTCATTTCAATGTCTACTGAATTAATACAGGTTGACACCAGGAAACATTAACGCCACTGCATCCTTGCTGCTTTCTCTTGTGGAAGTCTGTTTAATGTGAAAACAAGGTGATATCTAATTAGCACACAGGTAAGGAATTAAGAAAATCTTTATTTAAGGGTGAAGATGTTTCTCACAAAATCGTTGCCCCAATGCATCATTGAAATTCAAGCTGGAAAGATGATTTTAATATATCACTTGTACATTTTGTATTGCTCTTCTGGTGACAATGTAGTTTGTTTTTGTCAATTACCATTTTAATAATAGGGTAAAGAAAATTAAGTGGATTTTTGAAAGAAAACAATACTGTCAATATACTATTAAAACAAATTAAAATGGTAAAAGTTATTGTACTTTAAGTAAAAATAAAAGAGCCAAAATATCAATCCCAGTTTTGGATTACTTTAATTAACAAACAAAAAAATGCATATAGCAGAGGATAGTTTCAATCTGCCTACCTCTGGGTTATGGGCCCAGCATGCTTCCATTGCTGTACTCTGCTGCACATGTAAGTGCAAGAGATCCTGAAGCACTCACTCATCATGGGAAAGTACCAATGTGTTTCTTCGTTGG
Source organism: Pseudophryne corroboree (assembly GCF_028390025.1). Classification (NCBI taxonomy): domain Eukaryota; kingdom Metazoa; phylum Chordata; class Amphibia; order Anura; family Myobatrachidae; genus Pseudophryne; species Pseudophryne corroboree. The sequence goes on from NW_026967966.1 coordinate 18,869, forward strand.
TTGATGGAAGAAACATCTTACAAAAACTCTCCAGATTATTAACTTTTGAAAGTTTTTCTAGGAAACGTTTTAGATGAATGCTTATTAGCCTTTGTCAGTATGTGCTTTTGAAAAAGTGTCTCTGTGGCGCAATCAGTTAGTGTGTACGGCTATTAACCAAAAGGTTGGTGGTTCAATCCCACCCAGGGACCTAATTGACCTTGTTATCAGATTTTGGTGATCTTTAAGTAGACAAGTCAAATTTCATACCCCCTGTTATGGTGTAGGGTACCTGGCCTTCTCTGATGTAATCAGAGTTAGATTTGATTCAGTGATTTTATAAAAACAGCTAGGAAGCACAATTTAGCAGTGGGTTGCAGAGAAAAAAAATATGCTGGCAGAAAAATCCAATTGAGTGATTAAACAGCTCTTCATTTTCTGGCTTTATTTTTATGCTAACAAATTTGTTCTCTGAAAAGTGTCCACAAAGCCAAGTCTCTGATTAACACCTTTGTAGGGATGGTTTTTCACCTATTACTAAATTAAACTTGCTTCATTGGAAAGGCAGCAAGATGCATCCTCATTTCAATGTCTACTAAAATAATACAAGTTGACACCAGGAAACATTAACGCCACTGCATCCTTGCTGCTTTCTCATGTGGAAGTCTGTTTAATATGAAAACAAGGTGATATCTAATTAGCACACAGGTAAGGAATTAAGAAAATCTTTATTTAAGGGTGAAGATGTTTCTCACAAAATCGTTGCCCCAATGCATCATTGAAATTCAAGCTGGAAATGTGATTTTAATATATCACTTGTACATTTTGTATTGCTCTTCTGGTGACAATGTAGTTTGTTTTTGTCAATTACCATTTTAATAATAGGGTAAAGAAAATGAAGTGGATTTTTGAAAGAAAACAATACTGTCAATATACTATTAAAACAAATTAAAATGGTAAAAGTTATTGTACTTTAAGTAAAAATAAAAGAGACAAAATATCAATCCCAGTTTTGGATTACTTTAATTAACAAAAAAAAAATGCATATAGCAGAGGATAGTTTCAATCTGCCTACCTCTGGGTTATGGGCCCAGCATGCTTCCATTGCAGTACTCTGCTGCACATGTAAGTTCAAGAGATCCTGAAGCACTCACTCATCATGGGAAAGTACCAATGTGTTTCTTCGTTGGTTGATGGAAGAAACATCTTACAAAAACTCTCCAGATTATTGACTTTTTAAAGTTTTTCTAGGAAACGTTTTAGATGAATGCTTATTAGCCTTTGTCAGTATGGACTTTTGCAAAGTGTCTCTGTGGCGCAATCAGTTAGTATGTACGGCTATTAACCAAAAGGTTGGTGGTTCAATCCCACCCAGGGACCTAATTGACCTTGTTATCAGATTTTGGTGATCTTTAAGTAGACAAGTCAAAATTTCAAACCCCCTGTTATGGTGTAGGGTACCTGGCCTTCTCTGATGTAATCAGAGTTAGATTTGATTCAGTGATTTTATAAAAACAGCTAGGAAGCACAATTTAGCAGTGGGTTGCAGAGAAAAAAAATATGCTGGCAGAAAAATCCAATTGAGTGATTAAACAGCTCTTTATTTTCTGGCTTTATTTTTATGCTAACAAATTTGTTCTCTGAAAAGTGTCCACAAAGCCAAGTCTCTGATTAACACCTTTGTAAGGATGGTTTTTCACCTATTACTAAATAAAACTTGCTTCATTGGAAAGGCAGCAAGATGCATCCTCATTTCAATGTCTACTGAAATAATACAGGTTGACACCAGGAAACATTAACGCCACTGCATCCTTGCTGCTTTCTCATGTGGAAGTCTGTTTAATGTGAAAACAAGGTGATATCTAATTAGCACACAGGTAAGGAATTAAGAAAATCTTTATTTAAGGGTGCAGATGTTTCTCACAAAATCGTTGCCCCCATGCATCATTGAAATTCAAGCTGGAAAGATGATTTTAATATATCACTTGTACATTTTGTATTGCTCTTCTGGTGACAATGTAGTTTGTTTTTGTCAATTACCATTTTATTATAGGGTAAAGAAAATTAAGTGGATTTTTGAAAGAAAACAATACTGTCAATATACTATTAAAACAAATTAAAATGGTAAAAGTTATTGTACTTTAAGTAAAAATAAAAGAGCCAAAATATCAATCCCAGTTTTGGATTACTTTAATTAACAAACAAAAAAATGCATATAGCAGAGGATAGTTTCAATCTGCCTACCTCTGGGTTATGGGCCCAGCATGCTTCCATTGCAGTACTCTGCTGCACATGTAAGTGCAAGAGATCCTGAAGCACTCACTTATCATGGGAAAGTACCAATGTGTTTCTTCGTTGGTTGATGGAAGAAACATCTTACAAAAACTCTCCAGATTATTGACTTTTTAAAGTTTTTCTAGGAAACGTTTTAGATGAATGCTTATTAGCCTTTGTCAGTATGGACTTTTGCAAAGTGTCTCTGTGGCGCAATCGGTTAGTGTGTTTGGCTATTAACCAAAAGGTTGGTGGTTCAATCCCACCCAGGGACGTAATTAACCTTGTGATCAGATTTTGGTGATATTTAAGTAGACAAGTCAAAATTTCAAACCTCCTCTTATGGTGTAGGGTACATGGCCTTCTCTGATGTAATCAGAGTTAGATTTGATTCAGTGATTTTATAAAAAACAGCTAGGAAGCACAATTTAGCAGTGGGTTGCAGAGAAAAAAAATATGCTGGCAGAAAAATCCAATCGAGTGATTAAACAGCTCTTCATTTTCTGGCTTTATTTTTATGCTAACAAATTTGTTCTCTGAAAAGTGTCCACAAAGCCAAGTCTCTGATTAACACCTTTGTAAGGATGGTTTTTCACCTATTACTAAATTAAACTTGCTTCATTGGAAAGGCAGCAAGATGCATCCTCATTTCAATGTCTACTGAAATAATACAAGTTGACACCAGGAAACATTAATGCCACTGCATCCTTGCTGCTTTCTCATGTGGAAGTCTGTTTAATGTGAAAACAAGGTGATATCTAATTAGCACACAGGTAAGGAATTAAGAAAATCTTTATTTAAGGGTGAAGATGTTTCTCACAAAATTGTTGACCCAATGCAACATTGAAATTCAAGCTGGAAAGATGATTTTAATATATCACTTGTACATTTTGTATTGCTCTTCTGGTGACAATGTAGTTTGTTTTTGTCAATTACCATTTTAATAATAGGGTAAAGAAAATGAAGTGGATTTTTGAAAGAAAGCAATACTGTCAATATACTATTAAAACAAATTAAAATGGTAAAAGTTATTGTACTTTAAGTAAAAATAAAAGAGACAAAATATCAATCCCAGTTTTGGATTACTTTAATTAACAAAAAAAAAAATGCATATAGCAGAGGATAGTTTCAATCTGCCTACCTCTGGGTTATGGGCCCAGCATGCTTCCATTGCAGTACTCTGCTGCACATGTAAGTTCAAGAGATCCTGAAGCACTCACTCATCATGGGAAAGTACCAATGTGTTTCTTCGTTGGTTGATGGAAGAAACATCTTACAAAAACTCTCCAGATTATTGACTTTTGAAAATTTTTCTAGGAAACGTTTTAGATGAATGCTTATTAGCCTTTGTCAGTATGGACTTTTGCAAAGTGTCTCTGTGGCGCAATCAGTTAGTATGTACGGCTATTAACCATAAGGTTGGTGGTTCAATCCCACCCAGGGACCTAATTGACCTTGTTATCAGATTTTTGTGATCTTTAAGTAGACAAGTCAAAATTTCAAACCCCCTGTTATGGTGTAGGGTACCTGGCCTTCTCTGATGTAATCAGAGTTAGATTTGATTCAGTGATTTTATAAAAACAGCTAGGAAGCACAATTTAGCAGTGGGTTGCAGAGAAAAAAAATATGCTGGCAGAAAAATCCAATTGAGTGATTAAACAGCTCTTTATTTTCTGGCTTTATTTTTATGCTAACAAATTTGTTCTCTGAAAAGTGTCCACAAAGCCAAGTCTCTGATTAACACCTTTGTAAGGATGGTTTTTCACCTATTACTAAATTAAACTTGCTTCATTGGAAAGGCAGCAAGATGCATCCTCATTTCAATGTCTACTGAATTAATACAGGTTGACACCAGGAAACATTAACGCCACTGCATCCTTGCTGCTTTCTCTTGTGTAAGTCTGTTTAATGTGAAAACAAGGTGATATCTAATTAGCACACAGGTAAGGAATTAAGAAAATCTTTATTTAAGGGTGAAGATGTTTCTCACAAAATCGTTGCCCCAATGCATCATTGAAATTCAAGCTGGAAAGATGATTTTAATATATCACTTGTACATTTTGTATTGCTCTTCTGGTGACAATGTAGTTTGTTTTTGTCAATTACCATTTTAATAATAGGGTAAAGAAAATTAAGTGGATTTTTGAAAGAAAACAATACTGTCAATATACTATTAAAACAAATTAAAATGGTAAAAGTTATTGTACTTTAAGTAAAAATAAAAGAGCCAAAATATCAATCCCAGTTTTGGATTACTTTAATTAACAAACAAAAAAATGCATATAGCAGAGGATAGTTTCAATCTGCCTACCTCTGGGTTATGGGCCCAGCATGCTTCCATTGCTGTACTCTGCTGCACATGTAAGTGCAAGAGATCCTGAAGCACTCACTCATCATGGGAAAGTACCAATGTGTTTCTTCGTTGGTTGATAGAAGAAACATCTTACAAAAACTCTCCAGATTATTGACTTTTTTAAGTTTTTCTAGGAAACGTTTTAGATGAATGCTTATTAGCATTTGTCAGTATGTACTTTTGCAAAGTGTCTCTGTGGCGCAATCAGTTAGTGTGTACGGCTGTTAACCAAAAGGTTGGTGGTTCAATCCCACCCAGGGACGTAATTGACCTTGTTATCAGATTTTGGTGATCTTTAAGTAGACAAGTCAAATTTCATACCCCCTGTTATGGTGTAGGGTACCTGGCCTTCTCTGATGTAATCAGAGTTAGATTTGATTCAGTGATTTTATAAAAACATCTAGGAAGCACAATTTAGCAGTGGGTTGCAGAGAAAAAGAAATATGCTGGCAAAAAAATCAAATTGCGTGATTAAACAGCTCTTCATTTTCTGGCTTTATTTTTATGCTAACAAATTTGTTCTCTGAAAAGTGTCCACAAAGCCAAGTCTCTGATTAACACCTTTGTAGGGATGGTTTTTCACCTATTACTAAATTAAACTTGCTTCATTGGAAAGGCAGCAAGATGTATCCTCATTTCAATGTCTACTGAAATAATACAGGTTGACACCAGGAAACATTAACGCCACTGCATCCTTGCTGCTTTCTCATGTGGAAGTCTGTTTAATGTGAAAACAAGGTGATATCTAATTAGCACACAGGTAAGGAATTAAGAAAATCTTTATTTAAGGGTGAAGATGTTTCTCACAAAATTGTTGACCCAATGCATCATTGAAATTCAAGCTGGAAAGATGATTTTAATATATCACTTGTACATTTTGTATTGCTCTTCTGGTGACAATGTAGTTTGTTTTTGTCAATTACCATTTTAATAATAGGGTAAAGAAAATGAAGTGGATTTTTGAAAGAAAACAATACTGTCAATATACTATTAAAACAAATTAAAATGGTAAAAGTTATTGTACTTTAAGTAAAAATAAAACAGACAAAATATCAATCCCAGTTTTGGATTACTTTAATTAACAAACAAAAAAATGCATATAGCAGAGGATAGTTTCAATCTGCCTACCTCTGGGTTATGGGCCCAGCATGCTTCCATTGCAGTACTCTGCTGCACATGTAAGTTCAAGAGATCCTGAAGCACTCACTCATCATGGGAAAGTACCAATGTGTTTCTTCGTTGGTTGATGGAAGAAACATCTTACAAAAACTTTCCAGATTATTGACTTTTTAAAGTTTTTCTAGGAAACGTTTTAGATGAATGCTTATTAGCCTTTGTCAGTATGGACTTTTGCAAAGTGTCTCTGTGGCGCAATCAGTTAGTATGTACGGCTATTAACCAAAAGGTTGGTGGTTCAATCCCACCCAGGGACCTAATTGACCTTGTTATCAGATTTTGGTGATCTTTAAGTAGACAGTCAAAATTTCATACCCCCTTTTATGGTGTAGGGTACCTGGCCTTCTCTGATGTAATCAGAGTTAGATTTGATTCAGTGATTTTATAAAAACAGCTAGGAAGCACAATTTAGCAGTGGGTTGCAGAGAAAAAAAATATGCTGGCAGAAAAATCCAATTGAGTGATTAAACAGCTCTTTATTTTCTGGCTTTATTTTTATGCTAACAAATTTGTTCTCTGAAAAGTGTCCACAAAGCCAAGTCTCTGATTAACACCTTTGTAAGGATGGTTTTTCACCTATTACTAAATTAAACTTGCTTCATTGGAAAGGCAGCAAGATGCATCCTCATTTCAATGTCTACTGAAATAATACAGGTTGACACCAGGAAATATTAACGCCACTGCATCCTTGCTGCTTTCTCATGTGGAAGTCTGTTTAATGTGAAAACAAGGTGATATCTAATTAGCACACAGGTAAGGAATTAAGAAAATCTTTATTTAAGGGTGAAGATGTTTCTCACAAAATCGTTGCCCCAATGCATCATTGAAATTCAAGCTGGAAAGATGATTTTAATATATCACTTGTACATTTTGTATTGCTCTTCTGGTGACAATGTAGTTTGTTTTTGTCAATTACCATTTTAATAATAGGGTAAAGAAAATGAAGTGGATTTTTGAAAGAAAACAATACTGTCAATATACTATTAAAACAAATTAAAATGGTAAAAGTTATTGTACTTTAAGTAAAAATAAAAGAGACAAAATATCAATCCCAGTTTTGGATTACTTTAATTAACACAAAAAAAATGCATATAGCAGAGGATAGTTTCAATCTGCCTACCTCTGGGTTATGGGCCCAGCATCACTGTATGCAAATCCGTCTTCTGCAGACCTTCCCCCAGGAATGCTTGTACTAGTTGTTGCATTTGGTTTGTTGTTTGGGGGTGCTTCAGTATTAGGCAGCCTTCTGCCCTCCCATGTTCATTTGAAAATATGTGTTCTCCCTGCAGTTGTTGTCCCCAGATGAGAGTTCCCTTGTGCTGCCTCAGTTGAATCGCCTTTACTTGACAGAGATGTGCCTGAGCAGCGGCCCTCCCCAGCCCTATCCCAAATCATACTTATTTTGCATAGGAGATATCATGGTCATGAAGATTGTTCTCCCAGGGTGAGGTTCATTCATTGCATTCTGGGTATGATGACCCCTGTGATTTCCCCAAATATGGGAAACTCGACTGCATTATTTGTGGTAGTGGGGGACTGTGTTTGTGCTTTCCTCTGGTCAGCTCTGGTAAAAGTCAGATTTCTTTGTCTCAGATCTTCCTCTAGCCTTGTTCTTCTTTCGAGAGTTCCCTTGTGCTGCCTCAGTTGGATCTCCTTCACTTGACAGGGGGGTGCCCGAGCAGCGACCCTCCCCAGCTCTAGCCCAACTCCTACTTACCTGCCAGGTGAGATACTATGATCAGGAAGGTGCTTCTCCCAGGGCAAGGCTCACCCATTGCACTCTGGGTGTGCTGCCCCTTTGATTTCCCCAAATGTGGGACACTTGACTGCATAATTTGTGTTTCCCCTGGTCGGCTCTCATATAATTCAGATCTCTTTGTCTCAGGTCTCTCTTCAGCCTAGTTTGCTGTCTGTTTCCACTTCTCTTTTCTTGAGCCGCTCCCTTCTATGCCCTTGCACACTAGCCTGACTTCTCCCATCTGCTTACTTTGTGCCTTCCAACGCACAATGCGAACTACAGGTAGTGCTGCAGGGCCCACACCCTTTTACTTGCCTTACAGAGCAGCTCTGGAGCTGTTACAGTGCCCAGCTGCTGCAAGAAATCAGCTTGAATGCTTCAGGGGCTGGGGCATAGCCAACATGAGCCCCACACCGAAGGAGGGTGGAGGTGTTTAATGCGAACTAGGGGTCATCCAAGCGCCGCAAAAGGCCGCCATGCCCTGCATGCCCCTTTTCTCTTTTCATATGCAGACGAGGGTTGAAGCCAACTTTGACCCACTGCTTGGATGACATCACCATATGCAAATCCATCTGCTGCAGGCCTTCCCCCAGGAATGCTTGCACTAGTTGTTGCATTTGGTTTGTTGTTTGGGGGTGCTTCAGTATTAGGCAGCCTTCTGCCCTCCCATGTTCATCTGAAAATATGTGTTCTCCCTGCAGTTGTTGTCCCCAGATGAGAGTTCCCTTGTGGTGCCTCAGTTGAATCTCCTTTACTTGACAGAGATGTGCCTGAGCAGCGGCCCTCCCCAGCCCTATCCCAAATCATACTTATTTTGCATAGGAGATACCATGGTCATGAAGATTGTTCTCCCAGGGTGAGGTTCATTCATTGCATTCTGGGTATGCTGACCCCTGTGATTTCCCCAAATGTGGGAAACTCGACTGCATTATTTGTGGTAGTGGGGGACTGTGTTTGTGCTTTCCTCTGGTCAGCTCTGGTAAAAGTCAGATTTCTTTGTCTCAGATCTTCCTCTAGCCTTGTTCTTCTTTCGAGAGTTCCCTTGTGCTGCCTCAGTTGGATCTCCTTCACTTGACAGGGGGGTGCCCGAGCAGCGACCCTCCCCAGCTCTAGCCCAACTCCTACTTACCTGCCAGGTGAGATACTATGATCATGAAGGTGCTTCTCCCAGGGCAAGGCTCATCCATTGCACTCTGGGTGTGCTGCTCCTGTGATTTCCCCAAATGTGGGAAACTTGACTGCATAATTTGTGTTTCCACTGGTCGGCTTTCATATAATTCAGATCTCTTTGTCTCAGGTCTCTCTCCAGCCTAGTTTGCTGTCTGTTTCCACTTCTTTTTTTTTGAGCCCCTCCCTTCTATACCCTTGTGCACTATCCTGACTTCTACTCCTGTCTGCTTACTTTGTGCCTTCCAATGCACAATGCAAACTACAGGTAGTGCTGCAGGGCCCACAACCTTTTACTTGCCTTACAGAGCAGCTCTGGAGCTGTTACAGTGCCAAGCTGCTGCAAGAAATCAGCTTGAATGCTGGGGCATTGCCAATATGAGCCCCACACCGAAGGATGGTGGGGGTGTTTAATGCGAACTAAGGGTCATCCAAGCGCCGCAAAAGGCCGCCATGCCCTGCATACCCCTTTTCTCTTTTCATATGCAGATGAGGGTTCCAGCCAACTTTGGCCCACTGCTTGGATGACATCACTGTATGCAAATCCGTCTTCTGCAGACCTTCCCCCAGGAATGCTTGTACTAGTTGTTGCATTTGGTTTGTTGTTTGGGGGTGCTTCAGTATTAGGCAGCCTTCTGCCCTCCCATGTTCATTTGAAAATATGTGTTCTCCCTGCAGTTGTTGTCCCCAGATGAGAGTTCCCTTGTGCTGCCTCAGTTGAATCTCCTTTACTTGACAGAGATATGCCTGAGCAGCGGCCCTCCCCAGCCCTATCCCAAATCATACTTATTTTGCATAGGAGATACCATGGTCATGAAGATTGTTCTCCCAGGGTGAGGTTCATTCATTGCATTCTGGGTATGCTGACCCCTGTGATTTCCCCAAATGTGGGAAACTCGACTGCATTATTTGTGGTAGTGGGGGACTGTGTTTGTGCTTTCCTCTGGTCAGCTCTGGTAAAAGTCAGATTTCTTTGTCTCAGATCTTCCTCTAGCCTTGTTCTTCTTTCGAGAGTTCCCTTGTGCTGCCTCAGTTGGATCTCCTTCACTTGACAGGGGGGTGCCCGAGCAGTGACCCTCCCCAGCTCTAGCCCAACTCCTACTTACCTGCCAGGTGAGATACTATGATCAGGAAGGTGCTTCTCCCAGGGCAAGGCTCACCCATTGCACTCTGGGTGTGCTGCTCCTGCGATTTCCCCAAATGTGGGACACTTGACTGCATAATTTGTGTTTCCTCTGGTCGGCTCTCGTATAATTCAGATCTCTTTGTCTCAGGTCTCTCTCCAGCCTAGTTTGCTGTCTGTTTCCACTTCTCTTTTCTTGAGCCGCTCCCTTCTATGCCCTTGCGCACTATCCTGACTTCTCCCGTCTGCTTACTTTGTGCCTTCCAACGCACAATGCGAACTACAGGTAGTGCTGCAGGGCCCACACCCTTTTAGTTGCCTTACAGAGCAGCTCTGGAGCTGTTACAGTGCCCAGCTGCTGCAAGAAATCAGCTGGAATGCTTCAGGGGCTGGGGCATTGCCAACATGAGCCCCACACCGAAGGAGGGTGGGGGTGTTTAATGCGAACTGAGGGTCATCCAAGCGCCGCAAAAGGCCGCCATGCCCTGCATACCCCTTTTCTCTTTTCATATGCAGATGAGGGTTCCAGCCAACTTTGGCCCACTGCTTGGATGACATCACTGTATGCAAATCCGTCTTCTGCAGACCTTCCCCCAGGAATGCTTGTACTAGTTGTTGCATTTGGTTTGTTGTTTGGGGGTGCTTCAGTATTAGGCAGCCTTCTGCCCTCCCATGTTCATTTGAAAATATGTGTTCTCCCTGCAGTTGTTGTCCCCAGATGAGAGTTCCCTTGTGCTGCCTCAGATGAATCTCCTTTACTTGACAGATATATGCCTGAGCAGCGGCCCTCCCCAGCCCTATCCCAAATCATACTTATTTTGCATAGGAGATACCATGGTCATGAAGATTGTTCTCCCAGGGTGAGGTTCATTCATTGCATTCTGGGTATGCTGACCCCTGTGATTTCCCCAAATGTGGGAAACTCGACTGCATTATTTGTGGTAGTGGGGGACTGTGTTTGTGCTTTCCTCTGCTCAGCTCTGGTAAAAGTCAGATTTCTTTGTCTCAGATCTTCCTCTAGCCTTGTTCTTCTTTCGAGAGTTCCCTTGTGCTGCCTCAGTTGGATCTCCTTCACTTGACAGGGGGGTGCCCTAGCAGCGACCCTCCCCAGCTCTAGCCCAACTCCTACTTACCTGCCTGGTGAGATATTATGATCAGGAAGGTGCTTCTCCCAGGGCAAGGCTCACCCATTGCACTCTGGGTGTGCTGCTCCTGCGATTTCCCCAAATGTGGGGCACTTGACTGCATAATTTGTGTTTCCTCTGGTCGGCTCTCGTATAATTCAGATCTCTTTGTCTCAGGTCTCTCTCCAGCCTAGTTTGCTGTCTGTTTCCACTTCTCTTTTCTTGAGCCGCTCCCTTCTATGCCCTTGCGCACTATCCTGACTTCTCCCGTCTGCTTACTTTGTGCCTTCCAACGCACAATGCGAACTACAGGTAGTGCTGCAGGGCCCACACCCTTTTACTTGCCTTACAGAGCAGCTCTGGAGCTGTTACAGTGCCCAGCTGCTGCAAGAAATCAGCTTGAATGCTTCAGGTGCTGGGGCATAGCCAACATGAGCCCCACACCGAAGGAGGGTGGAGGTGTTTAATGCGAATTAGGGGTCATGCAAGCGCCGCAAAAGGCCGCCATGCCCTGCACATCCCTTTTTTCTTTTCATATGCAGACGAGGGTTGAAGCCAACTTTGACCCACTGCTTGGATGACATCACCATATGCAAATCCATCTGCTGCAGGCCTTCCCCCAGGAATGCTTGCACTAGTTGTTGCATTTGGTTTGTTGTTTTTTGGGTGCTTCAGTATTAGGCAGCCTTCTGCCCTCCCATGTTCATCTGAAAATATGTGTTCTCCCTGCAGTTGTTGTCCCCAGATGAGAGTTCCCTTGTGCTGCCTCAGTTGAATCGCCTTTACTTGACAGAGATGTGCCTGAGCAGCGGCCCTCCCCAGCCCTATACCAAATCATACTTATTTTGCATAGGAGATATCATGGTCATGAAGATTGTTCTCCCAGGGTGAGGTTCATTCATTGCATTCTGGGTATGATGACCCCTGTGATTTCCCCAAATGTGGGAAACTCGACTGCATTATTTGTGGTAGTGGGGGACTGTGTTTGTGCTTTCCTCTGGTCAGCTCTGGTAAAAGTCAGATTTCTTTGTCTCAGATCTTCCTCTAGCCTTGTTCTTCTTTCGAGAGTTCCCTTGTGCTGCCTCAGTTGGATCTCCTTCACTTGACAGGGGGGTGCCCGAGCAGCGACCCTCCCCAGCTCTAGCCCAACTCCTACTTACCTGCCAGGTGAGATACTATGATGATGTAGGTGCTTCTCCCAGGGCAAGGCTCACCCATTGCACTCTGGGTGTGCTGCCCCTTTGATTTCCCCAAATGTGGGAAACTTGACTGCATAATTTGTGTTTCCCCTGGTCGGCTCTCATATAATTCAGATCTCTTTGTCTCAGGTCTCTCTTCAGCCTAGTTTGCTGTCTGTTTCCACTTCTCTTTTCTTGAGCCGCTCCCTTCTATGCCCTTGCGCACTATCCTGACTTCTCCCATCTGCTTACTTTGTGCCTTCCAACGCACAATGCGAACTACAGGTAGTGCTGCAGGGCCCACACCCTTTTACTTGCCTTACAGAGCAGCTCTGGAGCTGTTACAGTGCCCAGCTGCTGCAAGAAATCAGCTTGAATGCTTCAGGGGCTGGGGCATAGCCAACATGAGCCCCACACCGAAGGAGGGTGGAGGTGTTTAATGCGAACTAGGGGTCATCCAAGCGCCGCAAAAGGCCGCCATGCCCTGCACGCCCCTTTTCTCTTTTCATATGCAGATGAGGGTTGAAGCCAACTTTGACCCACTGCTTGGATGACATCACCATATGCAAATCCATCTGCTGCAGGCCTTCCCCCAGGAATGCTTGTACTAGTAGTTGCATTTGGTTTGTTGTTTGGGGGTGCTTCAGTATTAGGCAGCCTTCTGCCCTCCCATGTTCATCTGAAAATATGTGTTCTCCCTGCAGTTGTTGTCCCCAGATGAGAGTTCCCTTGTGCTGCCTCAGTTGAATCTCCTTTACTTGACAGAGATGTGCCTGAGCAGCGGCCCTCCCCAGCCCTATCCCAAATCATACTTATTTTGCATAGGAGATACCATGGTCATGAAGATTGTTCTCCCAGGGTGAGGTTCATTCATTGCATTCTGAGTATGCTGACCCCTGTGATTTCCCCAAATGTGGGAAACTCGACTGCATTATTTGTGGTAGAGGGGGACTATGTTTGTGCTTTCCTCTGGTCAGCTCTGTTAAAAGTCAGATTTCTTTGTCTCAGATCTTCCTCTAGCCTTGTTCCTCTTTCGAGAGTTCCCTTGTGCTGCCTCAGTTGGATCTCCTTCACTTGACAGGGGGGTTCCCGAGCAGCGACCCTCCCCAGCTCTAGCCCAACTCCTACTTACCTGCCAGGTGAGATACTATGATCATGAAGGTGCTTCTCCCAGGGCAAGGCTCACCCATTGCACTCTGGGTGTGCTGCTCCTGCAATTTCCCCAAATGTGGGACACTTGACTGCATAATTTGTGATTCCTCTGGTCGGCTCTCGTATAATTCAGATCTCTTTGTCTCAGGTCTCTCTCCAGCCTAGTTTGCTGTCTGTTTCCACTTCTCTTTTCTTGAGCCGCTCCCTTCTATGCCCTTGCGCACTATCCTGACTTCTCCCATCTGCTTACTTTGTGCCTTCCAACGCACAATGCATACTACAGGTAGTGCTGCAGGGCCCACACCCTTTTACATGCTTTACAGAACAGCTCTGGAGCTGTTACAGTGCCCAGCTGCTGCAAGAAATCATCTTGAATGCTTCAGGGGCTGGGGCATAGCCAACATGAGCCCCACACCGAAGGAGGGTGGAGATGTTTAATGCGAATTAAGGGTCATCCAAGCGCCACAAAAGGACGCCATGCCCTGCACATCCCTTTTTTCTTTTCATATGCAGACGAGGGTTGAAGCCAACTTTGACCCACTGCTTGGATGACATCACCATATGCAAATCCATCTGCTGCAGGCCTTCCCCCAGGAATGCTTACACTAGTTGTTGCATTTGGTTTGTTGTTTGGGGGTGCTTCAGTATTAGGCAGCCTTCTGCCCTCCCATGTTCATCTGAAAATATGTGTTCTCCCTGCAGTTGTTGTCCCCAGATGAGAGTTCCCTTGTGCTGCCTCAGTTGAATCTCCTTTACTTGACAGAGATGTGCCTGAGCAGCGGCCCTCCCCAGCCCTATCCCAAATCATACTTATTTTGCATAGGAGATACCATGGTCATGAAGATTGTTCTCCCAGGGTGAGGTTCATTCATTGCATTCTGGGTATGCTGACCCCTGTGATTTCCCCAAATGTGGGAAACTCGACTGCATTATTTGTGGTAGTGGGGGACTGTGTTTGGGCTTTCCTCTGCTCAGCTCTGGTAAAAGTCAGATTTCTTTGTCTCAGATCTTCCTCTAGCCTTGTTCTTCTTTCGAGAGTTCCCTTGTGCTGCCTCAGTTGGATCTCCTTCACTTGACAGGGGGGTGCCCGAGCAGCGACCCACCCCAGCTCTAGCCCAACTCCTACTTACCTGCCAGGTGAGATACTATGATCAGGAAGGTGCTTCTCCCAGGGCAAGGCTCACCCATTGCACTCTGGGTGTGCTGCTCCTGTGATTTCCCCAAATGTGGGAAACTTGACTGCATAATTTGTGTTTCCTCTGGTCGGCTCTCGTATAATTCAGATCTCTTTGTCTCAGGTCTTTCTCCAGCCTAGTTTGCTGTCTGTTTCCACTTCTCTTTTCTTGAGCCGCTCCCTTCTATGCCCTTGCGCACTATCCTGACCTCTCCCGTCTGCTTACTTTGTGCCTTCCAACGCACAATGCATACTACAGGTAGTGCTGCAGGGCCCACACCCTTTCACATGCTTTACAGAACAGCTCTGGAGCTGTTACAGTGCCCAGCTGCTGCAAGAAATCATCTTGAATGCTTCAGGGGCTGGGGCAAAGCCAACATGAGCCCCACACCGAAGGAGGGTGGAGATGTTTAATGCGAATTAAGGGTCATCCAAGCGCCACAAAAGGACGCCATGCCCTGCACATCCCTTTTTTGTTTTCATATGCAGACGAGGGTTGAAGCCAACTTTGACCCACTGCTTGGATGACATCACCATATGCAAATCCATCTGCTGCAGGCCTTCCCCCAGGAATGCTTACACTAGTTGTTGCATTTGGTTTGTTGTTTGGGGGTGCTTCAGTATTAGGCAGCCTTCTGCCCTCCCATGTTCATCTGAAAATATGTGTTCTCCCTGCAGTTGTTGTCCCCAGATGAGAGTTCCCTTGTGCTTCCTCAGTTGAATCTCCTTTACTTGACAGAGCTGTGCCTGAGCAGCGGCCCTCCCCAGCCCTATCCCAAATCATACTTATTTTGCATAGGAGATACCATGGTCATGAAGATTGTTCTCCCAGGGTGAGGTTCATTCATTGCATTCTGGGTATGCTGACCCCTGTGATTTCCCCAAATGTGGGAAACTCGACTGCATTATTTGTGGTAGTGGGGGACTGTGTTTGTGCTTTCTTCTGGTCAACTCTGGTAAAAGTCAGATTTCTTTGTCTCAGATCTTCCTCTAGCCTTGTTCTTCTTTCGAGAGTTCCCTTGTGCTGCCTCAGTTGGATCTCCTTCACTTGACAGGGGGGTGCCCGAGCAGCGACCCTCCCCAGCTCTAGCCCAACTCCTACTTACCTGCCAGGTGAGATACTATGATCAGGAAGGTGCTTCTCCCAGGGCAAGGCTCACCCATTGCACTCTGGGTGTGCTGCTCCTGCGATTTCCCCAAATGTGGGACACTTGACTGCATAATTTGTGTTTCCTCTGGTCGGCTCTCGTATAATTCAGATCTCTTTGTCTCAGGTCTCTCTCCAGCCTAGTTTGCTGTCTGTTTCCACTTCTCTTTTCTTGAGCCGCTCCCTTCTATGCCCTTGCGCACTATCCTGACTTCTCCCGTCTGCTTACTATGTGCCTTCCAACGCACAATGCGAACTACAGGTAGTGCTGCAGGGCCCACACCCTTTTAGTTGCCTTACAGAGCAGCTCTGGAGCTGTTACAGTGCCCAGCTGCTGCAAGAAATCAGCTTGAATGCTTCAGGTGCTGGGGCATAGCCAACATGAGCCCCACACCTAAGGAGGGTGGAGGTGTTTAATGCGAATTAGGGGTCATGCAAGCGCCGAATAAGGCCGCCATGCCCTGCACATCCCTTTTTTCTTTTCATATGCAGACGAGGGTTGAAGCCAACTTTGACCCACTGCTTGGATGACATCACCATATGCAAATCCATCTGCTGCAGGCCTTCCCCCAGGAATGCTTGCACTAGTTGTTGCATTTGGTTTGTTGTTTGGGGGTGCTTCAGTATTAGGCAGCCTTCTGCCCTCCCATGTTCATCTGAAAATATGTGTTCTCCCTGCAGTTGTTGTCCCCAGATGAGAGTTCCCTTGTGCTGCCTCAGTTGAATCTCCTTTACTTGACAGAGATGTGCCTGAGCAGCGGCCCTCCCCAGCCCTATCCCAAATCATACTTATTTTGCATAGGAGATACCATGGTCATGAAGATTGTTCTCCCAGGGTGAGGTTCATTCATTGCATTCTGGGTATGATGACCCCTGTGATTTCCCCAAATGTGGGAAACTCGACTGCATTATTTGTGGTAGTGGGGGACTGTGTTTGTGCTTTCTTCTGGTCAACTCTGGTAAAAATCAGATTTCTTTGTCTCAGATCTTCCTCTAGCCTTGTTCCTCTTTCGAGAGTTCCCTTGTGCTGCCTCAGTTGGATCTCCTTCACTTGACAGGGGGGTACCCGAGCAGCGACCCTCCCCAGCTCTAGCCCAACTCCTACTTACCTGCCAGGTGAGATACTATGATCATGTAGGTGCTTCTCCCAGGGCAAGGCTCACCCATTGCACTCTGGGTGTGCTGCCCCTGTGATTTCCCCAAATGTGGGAAACTTGACTGCATAATTTGTGTTTCCCCTGGTCGTCTCTCGTATAATTCAGATCTCTTTGTCTCAGGTCTCTCTCCAGCCTAGTTTGCTGTCTGTTTCCACTTCTCTTTTCTTGAGCCGCTCCCTTCTATGCCCTTGCGCACTATCCTGACTTCTCCCGTCTGCTTACTTTGTGCCTTCCAACACACAATGCAAACTACAGGTAGTGCTGCAGGGCCCACACCCTTTTACTTGCCTCACAGAGCAGCTCTGGAGCTGTTACAGTACCCAGCTGCTGCAAGAAATCAGCTTGAATGCTTCAGGGGCTGGGGCATTGCCAACATGAGCCCCACACCGAAGGAGGGTGGAGGTGTTTAATGCGAACTAAGGGTCACCCAAGCGCCGCAAAAGGCCGCCATGCCCTGCACGCCCCTTTTCTCTTTTCATATGCAGACGAGGGTTGAAGCCAACTTTGACCCACTGCTTGGATGGCATTACCATATGCAAATCAATCTGCTGCAGGCCTTCCCCCAGGAATGCTTGCACTAGTTGTTGCATTTGGTTTGTTGTTTGGGGGTGCTTCGGTATTAGGCAGCCTTCTGCCCTCCCATGTTCATCTGAAAATATGTGTTCTCCCTGCAGTTGTTGTCCCCAGATGAGAGTTCCCTTGTGCTGCCTCAGTTGAATCTCCTTTACTTGACAGAGATGTGCCTGAGCAGCGGCCCTCCCCAGCCCTATCCCAAATCATACTTATTTTGCATAGGAGATACCATGGTCATGAAGATTGTTCTCCCAGGGTGAGGTTCATTCATTGCATTCTGGGTATGCTGACCCCTGTGATTTCCCCAAATGTGGGAAACTCGACTGCATTATTTGTGGTAGTGGGGGACTGTGTTTGTGCTTTCCTCTGCTCAGCTCTGGTAAAAGTCAGATTTCTTTGTCTCAGATCTTCCTCTAGCCTTGTTCTTCTTTCGAGAGTTCCCTTGTGCTGCCTCAGTTGGATCTCCTTCACTTGACAGGGGGGTGCCCGAGCAGCGACCCTCCCCAGCTCTAGCCCAACTCCTACTTACCTGCCAGGTGAGATACTATGATCAGGAAGGTGCTTCTCCCAGGGCAAGGCTCACCCATTGCACTCTGGGTGTGCTGCTACTGCGATTTCCCCAAATGTGGGAAACTTGACTGCATAATTTGTGTTTCCTCTGGTCGGCTCTCGTATAATTCAGATCTCTTTGTCTCAGGTCTTTCTCCAGCCTAGTTTGCTGTCTGTTTCCACTTCTCTTTTCTTGAGCCGCTCCCTTCTATGCCCTTGCGCACTATCCTGACCTCTCCCGTCTGCTTACTTTGTGCCTTCCAACGCACAATGCATACTACAGGTAGTGCTGCAGGGCCCACACCCTTTTACATGCTTTAAAGAACAGCTCTGGAGCTGTTACAGTGCCCAGCTGCTGCAAGAAATCATCTTGAATGCTTCAGGGGCTGGGGCATAGCCAACATGAGCCCCACACCGAAGGAGGGTGGAGATGTTTAATGCGAATTAAGGGTCATCCAAGCGCCACAAAAGGACGCCATGCCCTGCACATCCCTTTTTTCTTTTCATATGCAGACGAGGGTTGAAGCCAACTTTGACCCATTGCTTGGATGACATCACCATATGCAAATCCATCTGCTGCAGGCCTTCCCCCAGGAATGCTTACACTAGTTGTTGCATTTGGTTTGTTGTTTGGGGGTGCTTCAGTATTAGGCAGCCTTCTGCCCTCCCATGTTCATCTGAAAATATGTGTTCTCCCTGCAGTTGTTGTCCCCAGATGAGAGTTCCCTTGTGCTGCCTCAGTTGAATCTCCTTTACTTGACAGAGATGTGCCTGAGCAGCGGCCCTCCCCAGCCCTATCCCAAATCATACTTATTTTGCATAGGAGATACCATGGTCATGAAGATTGTTCTCCCAGGGTGAGGTTCATTCATTGCATTCTGGGTATGCTGACCCCTGTGATTTCCCCAAATGTGGGAAACTCGACTGCATTATTTGTGGTAGTGGGGGACTGTGTTTGTGCTTTCTTCTGGTCAACTCTGGTAAAAGTCAGATTTCTTTGTCTCAGATCTTCCTCTAGCCTTGTTCTTCTTTCGAGAGTTCCCTTGTGCTGCCTCAGTTGGATCTCCTTCACTTGACAGGGGGGTGCCCGAGCAGCGACCCTCCCCAGCTCTAGCCCAACTCCTACTTATCTGCCAGGTGAGATACTATGATCAGGAAGGTGCTTCTCCCAGGGCAAGGCTCACCCATTGCACTCTGGGTGTGCTGCTCCTGCGATTTCCCCAAATGTGGGACACTTGACTGCATAATTTGTGTTTCCTCTGGTCGGCTCTCGTATAATTCAGATCTCTTTGTCTCAGGTCTCTCTCCAGCCTAGTTTGCTGTCTGTTTCCACTTCTCTTTTCTTGAGCCGCTCCCTTCTATGCCCTTGCGCACTATCCTGACTTCTCCTGTCTGCTTACTTTGTGCCTTCCAACGCACAATGCGAACTACAGGTAGTGCTGCAGGGCCCACACCCTTTTAGTTGCCTTACAGAGCAGCTCTGGAGCTGTTACAGTGCCCAGCTGCTGCAAGAAATCAGCTTGAATGCTTCAGGTGCTGGGGCATAGCCAACATGAGCCCCACACCTAAGGAGGGTGGAGGTGTTTAATGCGAATTAGGGGTCATGCAAGCGCCGCAAAAGGCCGCCATGCCCTGCACATCCCTTTTTTCTTTTCATATGCAGACGAGGGTTGAAGCCAACTTTGACCCACTGCTTGGATGACATCACCATATGCAAATCCATCTGCTGCAGGCCTTCCCCCAGGAATGCTTGCACTAGTTGTTGCATTTGGTTTGTTGTTTGGGGGTGCTTCAGTATTAGGCAGCCTTCTGCCCTCCCATGTTCATCTGAAAATATGTGTTCTCCCTGCAGTTGTTGTCCCCAGATGAGAGTTCCCTTGTGCTGCCTCAGTTGAATCGCCTTTACTTGACAGAGATGTGCCTGAGCAGCGGCCCTCCCCAGCCCTATCCCAAATCATACTTATTTTGCATAGGAGATATCATGGTCATGAAGATTGTTCTCCCAGGGTGAGGTTCATTCATTGCATTCTGGGTATGATGACCCCTGTGATTTCCCCAAATGTGGGAAACTCGACTGCATTATTTGTGGTAGAGGGGGACTGTGTTTGTGCTTTCCTCTGGTCAGCTCTGGTAAAAGTCAGATTTCTTTGTCTCAGATCTTCCTCTAGCCTTGTTCTTCTTTCGAGAGTTCCCTTGTGCTGCCTCAGTTGGATCTCCTTCACTTGACAGGGGGGTGCCCGAGCAGCGACCCTCCCCAGCTCTAGCCCAACTCCTACTTACCTGCCAGGTGAGATACTATGATCAGGAAGGTGCTTCTCCCAGGGCAAGGCTCACCCATTGCACTCTGGGTGTGCTGCTCCTGCGATTTCCCCAAATGTGGGACACTTGACTGCATAATTTGTGTTTCCTCTGGTCGGCTCTCGTATAATTCAGATCTCTTTGTCTCAGGTCTCTCTCCAGCCTAGTTTGCTGTCTGTTTCCACTTCTCTTTTCTTGAGCCGCTCCCTTCTATGCCCTTGCGCACTATCCTGACTTCTCCCGTCTGCTTACTTTGTGCCTTCCAACGCACAATGCGAACTACAGGTAGTGCTGCAGGGCCCACACCCTTTTACTTGCCTTACAGAGCAGCTCTGGAGCTGTTACAGTGCCCAGCTGCTGCAAGAAATCAGCTTGAATGCTTCAGGTGCTGGGGCATAGCCAACATGAGCCCCACACCTAAGGAGGGTGGAGGTGTTTAATGCGAATTAGGGGTCATGCAAGCGCCGCAAAAGGCCGCCATGCCCTGCACATCCCTTTTTTCTTTTCATATGCAGACGAGGGTTGAAGCCAACTTTGACCCACTGCTTGGATGACATCACCATATGCAAATCCATCTGCTGCAGGCCTTCCCCCAGGAATGCTTGCACTAGTTGTTGCATTTGGTTTGTTGTTTGGGGGTGCTTCAGTATTAGGCAGCCTTCTGCCCTCCCATGTTCATCTGAAAATATGTGTTCTCCCTGCAGTTGTTGTCCCCAGATGAGAGTTCCCTTGTGCTGCCTCAGTTGAATCTCCTTTACTTGACAGAGATGTGCCTGAGCAGCGGCCCTCCCCAGCCCTATCCCAAATCATACTTATTTTGCATAGGAGATACCATGGTCATGAAGATTGTTCTCCCAGGGTGAGGTTCATTCATTGCATTCTGGGTATGCTGACCCCTGTGATTTCCCCAAATGTGGGAAACTCGACTGCATTATTTGTGGTAGTGGGGGACTGTGTTTGTGCTTTCCTCTGGTCAGCTCTGGTAAAAGCCAGATTTCTGTGTCTCAGATCTTCCTCTAGCCTTGTTCTTCTTTCGAGAGTTCTCTTGTGCTGCCTCAGTTGGATCTCCTTCACTTGACAGGGGGGTGCCCGAGCAGCGACCCTCCTCAGCTCTTGCCCAACTCCTACTTACCTGCCAGGTGAGATACTATGATCATGAAGGTGCTTCTCCCAGGGCAAGGCTCACCCATTGCACTCTGTGTGTGCTGCTCCAGCTATTTCCCCAAATGTGGGAAACTCGACTGCATAATTTGTGTTTCCCCTGGTCGGCTCTCGTATAATTCAGATCTCTTTGTCTCAGGTCTCTCTCCAGCCTAGTTTGCTGTCAGTTTCCACTTCTCTTTTCTTGAGCCGCTCCCTTCTATGCCCTTGCGCACTATCCTGACTTCTCCCGTCTGCTTACTTTGTGCCTTCCAGCGCACAATGCGAACTACAGGTAGTGCTGCAGGGCCCACACCCTTTTAGTTGCCTTACAGAGCAGCTCTGGAGCTGTTACAGTGCCCAGCTGCTGCAAGAAATCAGCATGAATGTTCTTCGTTGATTGATGGAAGAAACATCTTACAAAAACTCTCCAGATTATTGACTTTTTAAAGTTTTTCTAGGAAACGTTCTAGATGAATGCTTATTAGCGTTTGTCAGAATGTAAGTTTGCAAAGTGTCTCTGTGGCGCAATCAGTTAGCGTGTTCGGTTATTATCTAAAAGGTTGGTGGTTCAATCCCACCCAGGGACGTAATTTACCTTGTGATCAGATTTTGGTGATCTTAAAGTAGACAAGTCAAAATTTCAAACCCCCTGTTATGGTGTGGGTACCTGGCCTTCCCTGATGTAATCAGAGTTAGATTTGATTCAGTGATTTTATAAAAACAGCTAGGAAGCACAATTTAGCAGTAGGTTGCAGAGAAAAAAAAAATATGCTGGCAGAAAAATCCAATTGAGTGAATAAACAGCTCTTCATTTTCTGGCTTTATTTTTATGCTAACAAATTTGTTCTCTGAAAAGTGTCCACAAAGCCAAGTCTCTGATTAACACCTTTGTAAGGATGGTTTTTCACCTATTACTAAATTAAACTTGCTTCATTGGAAAGGCAGCAAGATGCATCCTCATTTCAATGTCTACTGAAATAATACAGGTTGACACCAGGAAACATTAACGGCACTGCATCCTTGCTGCTTTCTCATGTGGAAGTCTGTTTAATGTGAAAACAAGGTGATATCTAATTAGCACACAGGTAAGCAATTAAGAAAATCTTTATTTAAGGGTGAAGATGTTTCTCACAAAATCGTTGCCCCAATGCATCATTGAAATTCAACCTGGAAAGATGATTTTAATATATCACTTGTACATTTTGTATTGCTCTTCTGGTGACAATGTAGTTTGTTTTTGTCAATTACCATTTTAATAATAGGGTAAAGAAAATTAAGTGGATTTTTGAAAGAAAACAATACTGTCAATATACTATTAAAACAAATTAAAATGGTAAAAGTTATTGTACTTTAAGTAAAAATAAAAGAGCAAAAATATCCATCCCAGTTTTGGATTACTTTAATTAACAAAAAAAATGCATATAGCAAAGGATAGTTTCAATCTGCCTACCTCTGGGTTATGGGCCCAGCATGCTTCCATTGCAGTACTCTGCTGCACATGTAAGTGCAAGAGATCCTGAAGCACTCACTCATCATGGGAAAGTACCAATGTGTTTCTTTGTTGGTTGATGGAAGAAACATCTTACAAAAACTCTCCAGATTATTGACTTTTCAAAGTTTTTCTAGGAAACGTTCTAGATGAATGCTTATTAGCCTTTGTCAGTATGTACTTTTTGCAAAGTGTCTCTGTGGCGCAATTGGTTAGTGTGTACGGCTATTAACCAAAAGGTTGGTGGTTAAATCCTACCCAGGGACGTAATTGACCTTGTGATCAGATTTTGGTAATATTTAAGTAGACAACTCAAAATTTCAAACCCCCTCTTATTGTGTAGGGTACCTAGCCTTCTCTGATGTAATCAGAGTTAGATTTGATTCAGTGATTTTATAAAAACAGCTAGGAAGCACAATTTAGCAGTGGGTTGCAGAGAAAAAGAAATATGCTGGCAAAAAAATCCAATTGAGTGATTAAACAGCTCTTCATTTCTGGCTTTATTTTTATGCTAACAAATTTGTTCTCTGAAAAGTGTCCACAAAGCCAAGTCTCTGATTAACACCTTTGTAAGGATGGTTTTTCACCTATTACTAAATTAAACTTGCTTCATTGGAAAGGCAGCAAGATGCATCCTCATTTCAATGTCTACTGAAATAATACAGGTTGACACCAGGAAACATTAACGGCACTGCATCCTTGCTGCTTTCTCATGTGGAAGTCTGTTTAATGTGAAAACAAGGTGATATCTAATTAGCACACAGGTAAGCAATTAAGAAAATCTTTATTTAAGGGTGAAGATGTTTCTCACAAAATCGTTGCCCCAATGCATCATTGAAATTCAACCTGGAAAGATGATTTTAATATATCACTTGTACATTTTGTATTGCTCTTCTGGTGACAATGTAGTTTGTTTTTGTCAATTACCATTTTAATAATAGGGTAAAGAAAATTAAGTGGATTTTTGAAAGAAAACAATACTGTCAATATACTATTAAAACAAATTAAAATGGTAAAAGTTATTGTACTTTAAGTAAAAATAAAAGAGCAAAAATATCCATCCCAGTTTTGGATTACTTTAATTAACAAAAAAAATGCATATAGCAAAGGATAGTTTCAATCTGCCTACCTCTGGGTTATGGGCCCAGCATGCTTCCATTGCAGTACTCTGCTGCACATGTAAGTGCAAGAGATCCTGAAGCACTCACTCATCATGGGAAAGTACCAATGTGTTTCTTTGTTGGTTGATGGAAGAAACATCTTACAAAAACTCTCCAGATTATTGACTTTTCAAAGTTTTTCTAGGAAACGTTCTAGATGAATGCTTATTAGCCTTTGTCAGTATGTACTTTTTGCAAAGTGTCTCTGTGGCGCAATTGGTTAGTGTGTACGGCTATTAACCAAAAGGTTGGTGGTTAAATCCTACCCAGGGACGTAATTGACCTTGTGATCAGATTTTGGTAATATTTAAGTAGACAAGTCAAAATTTCAAACCCCCTCTTATTGTGTAGGGTACCTAGCCTTCTCTGATGTAATCAGAGTTAGATTTGATTCAGTGATTTTATAAAAACAGCTAGGAAGCACAATTTAGCAGTGGGTTGCAGAGAAAAAGAAATATGCTGGCAAAAAAATCCAATTGAGTGATTAAACAGCTCTTCATTTCTGGCTTTATTTTTATGCTAACAAATTTGTTCTCTGAAAAGTGTCCACAAAGCCAAGTCTCTGATTAACACCTTTGTAGGGATGGTTTTTCACGTATTACTAAATTAAACTTGCTTCATTGGAAAGGCAGCAAGATGCATCCTCATTTCAATGTCTACTGAAATAATACAAGTTGACACCAGGAAACATTAACGCCACTGCATCCTTGCTGCTTTCTCATGTGGAAGTCTGTTTAATGTGAAAACAAGGTGATATCTAATTAGCACACAGGTAAGGAATTAAGAAAATCTTTATTTAAGGGTGAAGATGTTTCTCACAAAATCGTTGCCCCAATGCATCATTGAAATTCAAGCTGGAAAGATGATTTTAATATATCACTTGTACATTTTGTATTGCTCTTCTGGTGACAATGTAGTTTGTTTTTGTCAATTACCATTTTAATAATAGGGTAAAGAAAATTAAGTGGATTTTTGAAAGAAAACAATACTGTCAATATACTATTAAAACAAATTAAAATGGTAAAAGTTATTGTACTTTAAGTAAAAATAAAAGAGCAAAAATATCAATCCCAGTTTTGGATTACTTTAATTAACAAAAAAAAATGCATATAGCAAAGGATAGTTTCAATCTGCCTACCTCTGGGTTATGGGCCCAGCATGCTTCCATTGCAGTACTCTGCTGCACATGTAAGTGCAAGAGATCCTGAAGCACTCACTCATCATGGGAAAGTACCAATGTGTTTCTTCGTTGGTTGATGGAAGAAACATCTTACAAAAACTCTCCAGATTATTGACTTTTTAAAGTTTTTCTAGGAAACGTTTTAGATGAATGCTTATTAGCCTTTGTCAGTATGTACTTTTGCAAAGTGTCTCTGTGGCGCAATTAGTTAGTGTGTAAGGCTATTAATCAAAAGGTTGGTGGTTCAATCTCACCCAGGAATGTAATTGACCTTGTGATCAGATTTTGGTGATATTTAAGTAGACAAGTCAAAATTTCAAACCCCCTCTTATTGTGTAGGGTACCTGGCCTTCTCTGATGTAATCAGAGTTAGATTTGATTCAGTGATTTTATAAAAAACAGCTAGGAAGCACAATTTAGCAGTGGGTTGCAGATAAAAAAAATATGCTGGCAGAAAAATCCAATTGAGTGATTAAACAGCTCTTCATTTTCTGGCTTTATTTTTATGCTAACAAATTTGTTCTCTGAAAAGTGTCCACAAAGCCATGTCTCTGATTAACACCTTTGTAGGGATGGTTTTTCACCTATTACTAAATTAAACTTGCTTCATTGGAAAGGCAGCAAGATGCATCCTCATTTCAATGTCTACTGAAATAATACAGGTTGACACCAGGAAACATTAACGCCACTGCATCCTTGCTGCTTTCTCATGTGGAAGTTTGTTTAATGTGAAAACAATGTGATATCTAATTAGCACACAGGTAAGGAATTAAGAAAATCTTTATTTAAGGGTGAAGATGTTTCTCACAAAATCGTTGCCCCAATGCATCATTGAAATTCAAGCTGGAAAGATGATTTTAATATATCACTTGTACATTTTGTATTGCTCTTCTGGTGACAATGTAGTTTGTTTTTGTCAATTACCATTTTAATAATAGGGTAAAGAAAATTAAGTGGATTTTTGAAAGAAAACAATACTGTCAATATACTATTAAAACAAATTAAAATGGTAAAAGTTATTGTACTTTAAGTAAAAATAAAAGAGCAAAAATATCAATCCCAGTTTTGGATTACTTTAATTAACAAAAAAAAATGCATATAGCAAAGGATAGTTTCAATCTGCCTACCTCTGGGTTATGGGCCCAGCATGCTTCCATTGCAGTACTCTGCTGCACATGTAAGTGCAAGAGATCCTGAAGCACTCACTCATCATGGGAAAGTACCAATGTGTTTCTTCATTGGTTGATGGAAGAAACATCTTACAAAAACTCTCCAGATTATTGACTTTTTAAAGTTTTTCTAGGAAACGTTCTAGATGAATGCTTATTAGCCTTTGTCAGTATGGACTTTTGCAAAGTGTCTCTGTGGCGCAATTGGTTAGTGTGTAAGGCTATTAACCGAAAGGTTGGTGGTTCAATCCCACCCAGGGACGTAATTGACCTTGTGATCAGATTTTGGTGATATTTAAGTAGACAAGTCAAAATTTCAAACCCCATCTTATTGTGTAGGGTACCTGGCCTTCTCTGATGTTATCAGAGTTAGATTTGATTCAGTGGTTTTATAAAAAACAGCTAGGAAGCACAATTTAGCAGTGGGTTGCAGAGAAAAAAAATATGCTGGCAAAAAAATCCAATTGAGTGATTAAACAGCTCTTCATTTTCTGGTTTATTTTTATGCTAACAAATTTGTTCTCTGAAAAGTGTCCACAAAGCCAAGTCTCTGATTAACACCTTTGTAGGGATGGTTTTTCACCTATTACTAAATTAAACTTGCTTCATTGGAAAGGCAGCAAGATGCATCCTCATTTCAATGTCTACTGAAATAATACAGGTTGACACCAGGAAACATTAACGCCACTGCATCCTTGCTGCTTTCTCATGTGGAAGTCTGTTTAATGTGAAAACAAGGTGATATCTAATTAGCACACAGGTAAGGAATTAAGAAAATCTTTATTTAAGGGTGAAGATGTTTCTCACAAAATCGTTGCCCCAATGCATCACTGAAATTCAAGCTGGAAAGATGATTTTAATATATCACTTGTACATTTTGTATTGCTCTTCTGGTGACAATGTAGTTTGTTTTTGTCAATTACCATTTTAATAATAGGGTAAAGAAAATTAAGTGGATTTTTGAAAGAAAACAATACTGTCAATATACTATTAAAACAAATTAAAATGGTAAAAGTTATTGTACTTTAAGTAAAAATAAAAGAGCAAAAATATCAATCCCAGTTTTGGATTACTTTAATTAACAAAAAAAAATGCATATAGCAAAGGATAATTTCAATCTGCCTACCTCTGGGTTATGAGCCCAGCATGCTTCCATTGCAGTACTCTGCTGCACATGTAAGTGCAAGAGATCCTGAAGCACTCACTCATCATGGGAAAGTACCAATGTGTTTCTTCGTTGGTTGATGGAAGAAACATCTTAAAAAACTCTCCAGATTATTGACTTTTTAAAGTTTTTCTAGGAAACGTTCTAGATGAATGCTTATTAGCCTTTGTCAGTATGTACTTTTGCAAAGTGTCTCTGTGGCGCAATTGGTTAGTGTGTAAGGCTATTAACAAAAGGTTGGTGGTTCAATCCCACCCAGGAATGTAATTGACCTTGTGATCAGATTTTGGTGATATTTAAGTAGACAAGTCAAAATTTCAAACCCCCTCTTATTGTGTAGGGTACCTGGCCTTCTCTGATGTAATCAGAGTTAGATTTGATTCAGTGATTTTATAAAAAACAGCTAGGAAGCACAATTTAGCAGTGGGTTGCAGATAAAAAAAATATGCTGGCAAAAAAATACAATTGAGTGATTAAACAGCTCTTCATTTTCTGGCTTTATTTTTATGCTAACAAATTTGTTCTCTGAAAAGTGTCCACAAAGCCAAGTCTCTGATTAACACCTTTGTAGGGATGGTTTTTCACCTATTACTAAATTAAACTTGCTTCATTGGAAAGGCAGCAAGATGCATCCTCATTTCAATGTCTACTGATATAATACAGGTTGACACCAGGAAACATTAACGCCACTGCATCCTTGCTGCTTTCTCATGTGGAAGTCTGTTTAATGTGAAAACAAGGTGATATCTAATTAGCACACAGGTAAGGAATTAAG
The DNA here is from genome assembly GCF_028390025.1 of Pseudophryne corroboree. Lineage (NCBI taxonomy): Eukaryota > Metazoa > Chordata > Amphibia > Anura > Myobatrachidae > Pseudophryne > Pseudophryne corroboree. The sequence goes on from NW_026967966.1 coordinate 47,112, forward strand.
AAAATCTTTATTTAAGGGTGAAGATGTTTCTCACAAAATCGTTGCCCCAATGCATCATTGAAATTCAAGCTGGAAAGATGATTTTAATATATCACTTGTACATTTTGTATTGCTCTTCTGGTGACAATGTAGTTTGTTTTTGTCAATTACCATTTTAATAATAGGGTAAAGAAAATTAAGTGGATTTTTGAAAGAAAACAATACTGTCAATATACTATCAAAACAAATTAAAATGGTAAAAGTTATTGTACTTTAAGTAAAAATAAAAGAGCCAAAATATCAATCCCAGTTTTGGATTACTTTAATTAACAAAAAAAATGCATATAGCAAAGGATAGTTTCAATCTGCCTACCTCTGGGTTATGGGCCCAGCATGCTTCTATTGCAGTACTCTGCTGCACATGTAAGTGCAAGAGATCCTGAAGCACTCACTCATCATGGGAAAGTACCAATGTGTTTCTTCATTGGTTGATGGAAGAAACATCTTACAAAAACTCTCCAGATTATTGACTTTTTAAAGTTTTTCTAGGAAACGTTCTAGATGAATGCTTATTAGCCTTTGTCAGTATGTACTTTTGCAAAGTGTCTCTGTGGCGCAATTGGTTAGTGTGTAAGGCTATTAACCAAAAGGTTGGTGTTTCAATCCCACCCAGGGACGTAATTGACCTTGTGATCAGATTTTGGTGATATTTAAGTAGACAAGTCAAAATTTCAAACCCCATCTTATTGTGTAGGGTACCTGGCCTTCTCTGATGTAATCAGAGTTAGATTTGATTCATTGATTTTATAAAAACAGCTAGGAAGCACAATTTAGCAGTGGTTTGCAGAGAAAAAAAATATGCTGGCAGAAAAATCCAATTGAGTGATTAAACAGCTCTTCATTTTCTGGCTTTATTTTTATGCTAACAAATTTGTTCTCTGAAAAGTGTCCACAAAGCCAAGTCTCTGATTAACACCTTTGTAAGGATGGTTTTTCACCTATTACTAAATTAAACTTGCTTCATTGGAAAGGCAGCAAGATGCATCCTCATTTCAATGTCTACTGAAATAATACAGGTTGACACCAGGAAACATTAACGCCACTGCATCCTTGCTGCTTTCTCATGTGGAAGTCTGTTTAATGCGAAAACAAGGTGATATCTAATTATCACACAGGTAAGGAATTAAGAAAATCTTTATTTAAGGGTGAAGATGTTTCTCACAAAATCGTTGCCCTAATGCATCATTGAAATTCAAGCTGGAAAGATGATTTTAATATATCACTTGTACATTTTGTATTGCTCTTCTGGTGACAATGTAGTTTGTTTTTGTCAATTACCATTTTAATAATAGGGTAAAGAAAATTAAGTGGATTTTTGAAAGAAAACAATACTGTCAATATACTATCAAAACAAATTAAAATGGTAAAAGTTATTGTACTTTAAGTAAAAATAAAAGAGCCAAAATATCAATCCCAGTTTTGGATTACTTTAATTAACAAAAAAAATGCATTAAGCAAAGGATAGTTTCAATCTGCCTACCTCTGGGTTATGGGCCCAGCATGCTTCCATTGCAGTACTCTGCTGCACATGTAAGTGCAAAAGATCCTGAAGCACTCACTCATCATGGGAAAGTACCAATGTGTTTCTTCATTGGTTGATGGAAGAAACATCTTACAAAAACTCTCCAGATTATTGACTTTTTAAAGTTTTTCTAGGAAACGTTCTAGATGAATGCTTATTAGATTTTGTCAGTATGTACTTTTGCAAAGTGTCTCTGTGGCGCAATTGGTTAGTGTGTAAGGCTATTAACCAAAAGGTTGGTGGTTCAATCCCACCCAGGGACGTAATTGACCTTGTGTTCAGATTTTGGTGATCTTTAAGTAGACAAGTCAAAATTTCAAACCCCCTCTTATTGTGTAGGGTACCTGGCCTTCTCTGATGTTATCAGAGTTAGATTTGATTCAGTGATTTTATAAAAAACAGCTAGGAAGCACAATTTAGCAGTGGGTTGCAGAGAAAAAAATATGCTGGCAAAAAAATCCAATTGAGTGATTAAACAGCTCTTCATTTTCTGGTTTATTTTTATGCTAACAAATTTGTTCTCTGAAAAGTGTCCACAAAGCCAAGTCTCTGATTAACACCTTTGTAGGGATGGTTTTTCACCTATTACTAAATTAAACTTGCTTCATTGGAAAGGCAGCAAGATGCATCCTCATTTCAATGTCTACTGAAATAATACAGGTTGACACCAGGAAACATTAACGCCACTGCATCCTTACTGCTTTCTCATGTGGAAGTCTGTTTAATGCGAAAACAAGGTGATATCTAATTAGCACACAGGTAAGGAATTAAGAAAATCTTTATTTAAGGGTGAAGATGTTTCTCACAAAATCGTTGCCCCAATGCATCATTGAAATTCAAGCTGGAAAGATGATTTTAATATATCACTTGTACATTTTGTATTGCTCTTCTGGTGACAATGTAGTTTGTTTTTGTCAATTACCATTTTAATAATAGGGTAAAGAAAATTAAGTGGATTTTTGAAAGAAAACAATACTGTCAATATACTATTAAAACAAATTAAAATGGTAAAAGTTATTGTACTTTAAGTAAAAATAAAAGAGCCAAAATATCAATCCCAGTTTTGGATTACTTAAATTAAAAAAAAAAAGCATACAGCAGAGGATAGTTTCAATCTGCCTACCTCTGGGTTATGAGCCCAGCATGCTTCCATTGCTGTACTCTGCTGCACATGTAAGTGCAAGAGATCCTGAAGCACTCACTCATCATGGGAAAGTACCAATGTGTTTCTTCGTTGGTTGATGGAAGAAACATCTTACAAAAACTCTCCAGATTATTGACTTTTTAAAGTTTTTCTAGGAAACGTTTTAGATGAATGTTTATTAGCCTTTGTCAGTACGCACTTTCGCAAAGTGTCTCTGTGGCGCAATCAGTTAGTGTGTACGGCTATTAACTAAAAGGTTGGTGGTTCAATCCCACCCAGAGATGTAATTGATCTTGTTATCAGATTTTGGTGATCTTTCAGTAGACAAGTCAAAATTTCAAACCCCCTCTTATGGTGTAGGGTACCTGGCCTTCTCTGATGTAATCAGAGTTAGATTTGATTCATTGATTTTATAAAAACTGCTAGGAAGCACAATTTAGCAGTGGGTTGCAGAGAAAAAGAAATATGCTGGCAAAAAAATCAAATTGCGTGATTAAACAGCTCTTCATTTTCTGGCTTTATTTTTATGCTAACAAATTTGTTCTCTGAAAAGTGTCCACAAAGCCAAGTCTCTGATTAACACCTTTGTATGGATGGTTTTTCACCTATTACTAAATTAAACTTGCTTCATTGGAAAGGCAGCAAGATGCATCCTCATTTCAATGTCTACTGAAATAATACAGGTTGAAACCAGGAAACATTAACGCCACTGCATCCTTGCTGCTTTCTCATGTGGAAGTCTGTTTAATGTGAAAACAAGGTGATATCTAATTAGCACACAGGTAAGGAATTACGAAAATCTTTATTTAAGGGTGAAGATGTTTCTCACAAAATTGTTGCCCCAATGCATCATTGAAATTCAAGCTGGAAAGATGATTTTAATATATCACTTGTACATTTTGTATTGCTCTTCTGGTGACAATGTAGTTTTTTTTGTCAATTACCATTTTAATAATAGGGTAAAGAAAATGAAGTGGATTTTTGAAAGAAAACAATACTGTCAATATACTATTAAAACAAATTAAAATGGTAAAAGTTATTGTACTTTAAGTAAAAATAAAAGAGCAAAAATATCAATCCCAGTTTTGATTACTTAAATTAACAAAAAAAAATGCATATAGCAAAGAATAGTTTCAATCTGCCTACCTCTGGGTTATGGGTCCAGCATGCTTCCATTGCAGTACTCTGCTGCACATGTAAGTGCAAGAGATCCTGAAGCACTCACTCATCATGGGAAAGTACCAATGTGTTTATTTGTTGGTTGATGGAAGAAACATCTTACAAAAACTCTCCAGATTATTGATTTTTTAATGTTTTTCTAGGAAACGTTCTAGATGTATGCTTATTAGCCTTTGTCAGTATGTACTTTTCGCAAAGTGTCTCTGTGGCGCAATCGGTTAGTGTGTTCGGCTATTAACCAAAAGGTTGGTGGTTCAATCCCACCAAGGGACGTAATTGACCTTGTGGTCAGATTTTGGTGATATTTAAGTAGACAAGTCAAATTTCAAACCCCCTCTTATTGTGTAGGGTACCTGGCCTTCTCTGATGTAATCAGAGTTAGATTTGATTCAGTGATTTTATAAAAAACAGCTAGGAAGCACAATTTAGCAGTGGGTTGCAGAGAAAAAAAATATGCTGGCAGAAAAATCCAATTGAGTGATTAAACAGCTCTTCATTTTCTGGCTTTATTTTTATGCTAACAAATTTGTTCTCTGAAAAGTGTGCACAAAGCCAAGTCTCTGATTAACACCTTTGTAAGGATGGTTTTTCACCTATTACTAAATTAAACTTGCTTCATTGGAAAGGCAGCAAGATGCATCCTCATTTCAATGTCTACTGAAATAATACAAGTTGACACCAGGAAACATTAACGCCACTGCATCCTTGCTGCTTTCTCATGTGGAAGTCTGTTTAATGTGAAAACAAGGTGATATCTAATTAGCACACGGGTAAGGAATTAAGAAAATCTTTATTTAAGGGTGAAGATGTTTCTCACAAAATTGTTGACCCAATGCATCATTGAAATTCATGCTGGAAAGATGAATTTAATATATCACTTGTACATTTTGTATTGCTCTTCTGGTGACAATGTAGTTTGTTTTTGTCAATTACCATTTTAATAATAGGGTAAAGAAAATGAAGTGGATTTTTGAAAGAAAACAATACTGTCAATATACTATTAAAACAAATTAAAATGGTAAAAGTTATTGTACTTTAAGTAAAAATAAAAGAGCCAAAATATCAATCCCAGTTTTGGATTACTTTAATTAACAAAAAAAAATGCATATAGCAGAGGATAGTTTCAATCTGCCTACCTCTGGGTTATGGGCCCAGCATGCTTCCATTGCTGTACTCTGCTGCACATGTAAGTGCAAGAGATCCTGAAGCACTCACTCATCATGGGAAAGTACCAATGTGTTTCTTCGTTGGTTGATAGAAGAAACATCTTACAAAAACTCTCCAGATTATTGACTTTTTTAAGTTTTTCTAGGAAACGTTTTAGATGAATGCTTATTAGCATTTGTCAGTATGTACTTTTGCAAAGTGTATCTGTGGCGCAATCAGTTAGTGTGTACGGCTATTAACCAAAAGGTTGGTGGTTCAATCCCACCCAGGGACGTAATTGACCTTGTTATCAGATTTTGGTGATCTTTAAGTAGACAAGTCAAATTTCATACCCCCTGTTATTGTGTAGGGTACCTGGCCTTCTCAGATGTAATCAGAGTTAGATTTGATTCAGTGATTTTATAAAAACATCTAGGAAGCACAATTTAGCAGTGGGTTGCAGAGAAAAAGAAATATGCTGGCAAAAAAATCAAATTGCGTGATTAAACAGCTCTTCATTTTCTGGCTTTATTTTTATGCTAACAAATTTGTTCTCTGAAAAATGTCCACAAAGCCAAGTCTCTGATTAACACCTTTGTAGGGATGGTTTTTCACCTATTACTAAATTAAACTTGCTTCATTGGAAAGGCAGCAAGATGCATCCTCATTTCAATGTCTACTGAAATAATACAGGTTGAAACCAGGAAACATTAACGCCACTGCATCCTTGCTGCTTTCTCATGTGGAAGTCTGTTTAATGTGAAAACAAGGTGATATCTAATTAGCACACAGGTAAGGAATTACGAAAATCTTTATTTAAGGGTGAAGATGTTTCTCACAAAATTGTTGCCCCAATGCATCATTGAAATTCAAGCTGGAAAGATGATTTTAATATATCACTTGTACATTTTGTATTGCTCTTCTGGTGACAATGTAGTTTTTTTTGTCAATTACCATTTTAATAATAGGGTAAAGAAAATTAAGTGGATTTTTGAAAGAAAACTATACTGTCAATATACTATTAAAACAAATTAAAATGGTAAAAGTTATTGTACTTTAAGTAAAAATAAAAGAGCAAAAATATCAATCCCAGTTTTGATTACTTAAATTAACAAAAAAAAATGCATATAGCAAAGAATAGTTTCAATCTGCCTACCTCTGGGTTATGGGTCCAGCATGCTTCCATTGCAGTACTCTGCTGCACATGTAAGTGCAAGAGATCCTGAAGCACTCACTCATCATGGGAAAGTACCAATGTGTTTATTTGTTGGTTGATGGAAGAAACATCTTACAAAAACTCTCCAGATTATTGATTTTTTAATGTTTTTCTAGGAAACGTTCTAGATGTATGCTTATTAGCCTTTGTCAGTATGAACTTTTCACAAAGTGTCTCTGTGGCGCAATCGGTTAGTGTGTTCGGCTATTAACCAAAAGGTTGGTGGTTCAATCCCACCCAGGGACGTAATTGACCTTGTGGTCAGATTTTGGTGATATTTAAGTAGACAAGTCAAAATTTCAAACCCCCTCTTATTGTGTAGGGTACCTGGCCTTCTCTGATGTAATCAGAGTTTGATTTGATTCAGTGATTTTATAAAAACAGCTAGGAAGCACAATTTAGCAGTGGGTTGCAGAGAAAAAAAATATGCTGGCAGAAAAATCCAATTGAGTGATTAAACAGCTCTTCATTTTCTGGCTTTATTTTTATGCTAACAAATTTGTTCTCTGAAAAGTGTCCACAAAGCCAAGTCTCTGATTAACACCTTTGTAAGGATGGTTTTTCACCTATTACTAAATTAAACTTGCTTCATTGGAAAGGCAGCAAGATGCATCCTCATTTCAATGTCTACTGAAATAATACAAGTTGACACCAGGAAACATTAACGCCACTGCATCCTTGCTGCTTTCTCATGTGGAAGTCTGTTTAATGTGAAAACAAGGTGATATCTAATTAGCACACAGGTAAGGAATTAAGAAAATCTTTATTTAAGGGTGAAGATGTTTCTCACAAAATTGTTGACCCAATGCATCATTGAAATTCATGCTGGAAAGATGAATTTAATATATCACTTGTACATTTTGTATTGCTCTTCTGGTGACAATATAGTTTGTTTTTGTCAATTACCATTTTAATAATAGGGTAAAGAAAATGAAGTGGATTTTTGAAAGAAAACAATACTGTCAATATACTATTAAAACAAATTAAAATGGTAAAAGTTATTGTACTTTAAGTAAAAATAAAAGAGACAAAATATCAATCCCAGTTTTGGATTACTTTAATTAACAAAAAAAAAATGCATATAGCAGAGGATAGTTTCAATCTGCCTATCTCTGGGTTATGGGCCCAGCATGCTTCCATTGCAGTACTCTGCTGCACATGTAAGTGCAAGAGATCCTGAAGCACTCACTTATCATGGGAAAGTACCAATGTGTTTCTTTGTTGGTTGATGGAAGAAACATCTTACAAAAACTCTCCAGATTATTGACTTTTTAAAGTTTTTCTAGGAAACGTTCTTGATGAATGCTTATTAGCCTTTGTCAGTATGTACTTCTTGCAATGTGTCTCTGTGGTGCAATTGGTTAGTGTGTAAGGCTAATAACCAAAAGGTTGGTGGTTCAATCCCACCCAGGAACGTAATTGACCTTGTGATCAGATTTTGGTGATATTTAAGTAGACAAGTCAAAATTTCAAACCCCCTCTTATTGTGTAGGGTACCTGGCCTTCTTTGATGTAATCAGAGTTAGATTTGATTCAGTGATTTTATAAAAAACAGCTAGGAAGCACAATTTAGCAGTGGGTTGCAGAGAAAAAAAATATGCTGGCAAAACAAATCCAATTGAGTGATTAAACAGCTCTTCATTTTCTGGCTTTATTTTTATGCTAACAAATTTGTTCTCTGAAAAGTGTCCACAAAGCCAAGTCTCTGATTAACACCTTTGTAGGGATGGTTTTTCATCGATTACTAAATTAAACTTGCTTCATTGGAAAGGCAGCAAGATGCATCCTCATTTCAATGTCTACTGAAATAATACAAGTTGACACCAGGAAACATTAACGCCACTGCATCCTTGCTGCTTTCTCATGTGGAAGTCTGTTTAATGCGAAAACAAGGTGATATCTAATTAGCACACAGGTAAGGAATTAAGAAAATCTTTATTTAAGGGTGAAGATGTTTCTCACAAAATCGTTGCCCCAATGCATCATTGAAATTCAAGCTGGAAAGATGATTTTAATATATCACTTGTACATTTTGTATTGCTCTTCTGGTGACAATGTAGTTTGTTTTTGTCAATTACCATTTTAATAATAGGGTAAAGAAAATTAAGTGTATTTTTGAAAGAAAACAATACTGTCAATATACTATTAAAACAAATTAAAATGGTAAAAGTTATTGTACTTTAAGTAAAAATAAAAGAGCCAAAATATCAATCCCAGTTTTGGATTACTTTAATTAAAAAAAAAAGCATACAGCAGAGGATAGTTTCAATCTGCCTACCTCTGGGTTATGAGCCCAGCATGCTTCCATTGCTGTACTCTGCTGCACATGTAAGTGCAAGAGATCCTGAAGCACTCACTCATCATGGGAAAGTACCAATGTGTTTCTTCGTTGGTTGATGGAAGAAACATCTTACAAAAACTCTCCAGATTATTGACTTTTTAAAGTTTTTCTAGGAAACGTTTTAGATGAATGCTTATTAGCCTTTGTCAGTATGCACTTTCGCAAAGTGTCTCTGTGGCACAATCAGTTAGTGTGTACGGCTATTAACTAAAAGGTTGGTGGTTAAATCCCACCCAGGGATGTAATTGATCTTGTTATCAGATTTTGGTGATCTTTAAATTGACAAGTCAAAATTTCAAACCCCCTCTTATGGTGTAGGGTACCTGGCCTTCTCTGATGTAATCAGAGTTAGATTTGATTCATTGATTTTATAAAAACAGCTAGGAAGCACAATTTAGCAGTGGTTTGCAGAGAAAAAAAATATGCTGGCAGAAAAATTCAATTGAGTGATTAAACAGCTCTTCATTTTCTGGCTTTATTTTTATGCTAACAAATTTGTTCTCTGAAAAGTGTCCACAAAGCCAAGTCTCTGATTAACACCTTTGTAAGGATGGTTTTTCACCTATTACTAAATTAAACTTGCTTCATTGGAAAGGCAGCAAGATGCATCCTCATTTCAATGTCTACTGAAATAATACAAGTTGACACCAGGAAACATTAACGCCACTGCATCCTTGCTGCTTTCTCATGTGGAAGTCTGTTTAATGCGAAAACAAGGTGATATCTAATTATCACACAGGTAAGGAATTAAGAAATCTTTATTTAAGGGTGAAGATGTTTCTCACAAAATCGTTTCCCCAATGCATCATTGAAATTCAAGCTGGAAAGATGATTTTAATATATCACTTGTACATTTTGTATTGCTCTTCTGGTGACAATGTAGTTTGTTTTTGTCAATTACCATTTTAATAATAGGGTAAAGAAAATTAAGTGGATTTTTGAAAGAAAACAATACTGTCAATATACTATTAAAACAAATTAAAATGGTAAAAGTTATTGTACTTTAAGTAAAAATAAAAGAGCCAAAATATCAATCCCAGTTTTGGATTACTTTAATTAACAAAAAAAATGCATATAGCAGAGGATAGTTTCAATCTGCCTACCTCTGGGTTATGGGCCCAGCATGCTTCCATTGCTGTACTCTGCTGCACATGTAAGTGCAAGAGATCCTGAAGCACTCACTCATCATGGGAAAGTACCAATGTGTTTCTTCGTTGGTTGATAGAAGAAACATCTTACAAAAACTCTCCAGATTATTGATTTTTTAATGTTTTTCTAGGAAACGTTCTAGATGTATGCTTATTAGCCTTTGTCAGTATGCACTTTTTGCAAAGTGTCTCTGTGGCGCAATCGGTTAGTGTGTTTGGCTATTAACCGAAAGGTTGGTGGTTCAATCCCACCTAGGGACGTAATTAAACTTGTGATCAGATTTTGGTGATATTTAAGTAGACAAGTCAAAATTTCAAACCCCCTCTTATGGTGTAGGGTACATGGCCTTCTCTGATGTAATCAGAGTTAGATTTTATTCAGTGATTTTATAAAAAAACAGCTAGGAAGCACAATTTAGCAGTGGGTTGCAGAGAAAAAAAATATGCTGGCAGAAAAATCCAATCCAGTGATTAAACAGCTCTTCATTTTCTGGCTTTATTTTTATGCTAACAAATTTGTTCTCTGAAAAGTGTCCACAAAGCCAAGTCTCTGATTAACACCTTTGTAAGGATGGTTTTTCACCTATTACTAAATTAAACTTGCTTCATTGGAAAGGCAGCAAGATGCATCCTCATTTCAATGTCTACTGAAATAATACAAGTTGATACCAGGAAACATTAACGCCACTGCTTCCTTGCTGCTTTCTCATGTGGAAGTCTGTTTAATGTGAAAACAAGGTGATATCTAATTAGCACACAGGTAAGGAATTAAGAAAATCTTTATTTAAGGGTGAAGATGTTTCTCACAAATTTGTTGACCCAATGCATCATTGAAATTCAAGCTGGAAAGATGATTTTAATATATCACTTGTACATTTTGTATTGCTCTTCTGGTGACAATGTAGTTTGTTTTTGTCAATTACCATTTTAATAATAGGGTAAAGAAAATGAAGTGGATTTTTGAAAGAAAACAATACTGTCAATATACTATTAAAACAAATTAAAATGGTAAAAGTTATTGTACTTTAAGTAAAAATAAAAGAGCCAAAATATCAATCCCAGTTTTGGATTACTTTAATTAACAAAAAAAAAATGCATATAGCAGAGGATAGTTTCAATCTGCCTACCTCTGGGTTATGGGCCCAGCATGCTTCCATTGCTGTACTCTGCTGCACATGTAAGTGCAAGAGATCCTGAATCACTCATTCATCATGGGAAAGTACCAATGTGTTTCTTCGTTGGTTGATAGAAGAAACATCTTACAAAAACGCTCCAGATTATTGACTTTTTTAAGTTTTTCTAGGAAACGTTTTAGATGAATGCTTATTAGCATTTGTCAGTATGTACTTTTGAAAAGTGTCTCTGTGGCGCAATCAGTTAGTGTGTACGGCTATTAACCAAAAGGTTGGTGGTTCAATCCCACCCAGGGACGTAATTGACCTTGTTATCAGATTTTGGTGATCTTTAAGTAGACAAGTCAAATTTCATACCCCCTGTTATGGTGTAGGGTACCTGGCCTTCTCTGATGTAATCAGAGTTAGATTTGATTCAGTGATTTTATAAAAACAGCTAGGAAGCACAATTTAGCAGTGGGTTGCAGAGAAAAAGAAATATGCTGGCAAAAAAATCAAATTGCGTGATTCAACAGCTCTTCATTTTCTGGCTTTATTTTTATGCTAACAAATTTGTTCTCTGAAAAGTGTCCACAAAGCCAAGTCTCTGATTAACACCTTTGTAGGGATGGTTTTTCACCTATTACTAAATTAAACTTGCTTCATTGGAAAGGCAGCAAGATGTATCCTCATTTCAATGTCTACTGAAATAATACAGGTTGACACCAGGAAACATTAACGCCACTGCATCCTTGCTGCTTTCTCATGTGGAAGTCTGTTTAATGTGAAAACAAGGTGATATCTAATTAGCACACAGGTAAGGAATTAAGAAAATCTTTATTTAAGGGTGAAGATGTTTTCTCACAAAATCGTTGCCCCAATGCATCATTGAAATTCAAGCTGGAAAGATGATTTTAAAATATCACTTGTACATTTTGTATTGCTCTTCTGGTGACAATGTAGTTTGTTTTTGTCAATTACCATTTTAATAATAGGGTAAAGAAAATGAAGTGGATTTTTGAAAGAAAACAATACTGTCAATATACTATTAAAACAAATTAAAATGGTAAAAGTTATTGTACTTTAAGTAAAAATAAAAGACAAAATATCAGTCCCAGTTTTGGATTACTTTAATTAACAAAAAAAAATGCATATAGCAGAGGATAGTTTCAATCTGCCTACCTCTGGGTTATGGGCCCAGCATGCTTCCATTGCAGTACTCTGCTGCACATGTAAGTGCAAGAGATCCTGAAGCACTCACTCATCATGGGAAAGTACCAATGTGTTTCTTCATTGGTTGATGGAAGAAACATCTTACAAAAACTCTCCAGATTATTGACTTTTTAAAGTTTTTCTAGGAAACGTTTTAGATGAATGCTTATTAGCCTTTGTCAGTAAGGACTTTTGCAAAGTGTCTCTGTGGCGCAATCAGTTAGTATGTACGGCTATTTACCATAAGGTTGGTGGTTCAATCCCACCCAGGGACCTAATTTCCCTTGTTATCAGATTTTGGTGATCTTTAAGTAGACAAGTCAAAATTTCAAACCCCCTGTTACGGTGTAGGGTACCTGGCCTTCTCTGATGTAATCAGAGTTAGATTTGATTCAGTGATTTTATAAAAACAGCTAGGAAGCACAATTTAGCAGTGGGTTGCAGAGAAAAAAAATATGCTGGCAGAAAAATCCAATTGAGTGATTAAACAGCTCTTCATTTTCTGGCTTTATTTTTATGCTAACAAATTTGTTCTCTGAAAAGTGTCCACAAAGCCAAGTCTCTGATTAACACCTTTGTAAGGATGGTTTTTCACCTATTACTAAATTAAACTTGCTTCATTGGAAAGGCAGCAAGATGCATCCTCATTTCAATGTCTACTGAAATAATACAAGTTGACACCAGGAAACATTAACGCCACTGCATCCTTGCTGCTTTCTCATGTGGAAGTCTGTTTAATATGAAAACAAGGTGATATCTAATTAGCACACGGGTAAGGAATTAAGAAAATCTTTATTTAAGGGTGAAGATGTTTCTCACAAAATCGTTGCCCCAATGCATCATTGAAATTCAAGCTGGAAATATGATTTTAATATATCACTTGTACATTTTGTATTGCTCTTCTGGTGACAATGTAGTTTGTTTTTGTCAATTACCATTTTAATAATAGGGTAAAGAAAATGAAGTGGATTTTTGAAAGAAAACAATACTGTCAATATACTATTAAAATAAATTAAAATGGTAAAAGTTGTTGTACTTTAAGTAAAAATAAAAGAGCCAAAATATCAATCCCAGTTTTGGATTACTTTAATTAACAAACAAAAAAATGCATATAGCAGAGGATAGTTTCAATCTGCCTACCTCTGGGTTATGGGCCCAGCATGCTTCCATTGCTGTACTCTGCTGCACATGTAAGTGCAAGAGATCCTGAAGCACTCACTCATCATGGGAAAGTACCAATGTGTTTCTTCGTTGGTTGATGGAAGAAACATCTTACAAAAACTCTCCAGATTATTGACTTTTTAAAGTTTTTCTAGGAAACGTTTTAGATGAATGCTTATTAGCCTTTGTCAGTATGTACTTTTGCAAAGTGTCTCTGTGGCGCAATCAGTTAGTATGTACGGCTATTAACCAAAAGGTTGGTGGTTCAATCCCACCCAGGGACCTAATTGACCTTGTTATCAGATTTTGGTGATCTTTAAGTAGACAAGTCAAAATTTCAAATCCCCTGTTATGGTGTAGGGTACCTGGCCTTCTCTGATGTAATCAGAGTTAGATTTGATTCAGTGATTTTATAAAAACAGCTAGGAAGCACAATTTAGCAGTGGTTTGCAGAGAAAAAAAATATGCTGGCAGAAAAATCCAATTGAGTGATTAAACAGCTCTTTATTTTCTGGCTTTATTTTTATGCTAACAAATTTGTTCTCTGAAAAGTGTCCACAAAGCCAAGTCTCTGATTAACACCTTTGTAAGGATGGTTTTTCACCTATTACTAAATTAAACTTGCTTCATTGGAAAGGCAGCAAGATGCATCCTCATTTCAATGTCTACTGAAATAATACAGGTTGACACCAGGAAACATTAACGCCACTGCATCCTTGCTGCTTTCTCATGTGGAAGTCTGTTTAATGTGAAAACAAGGTGATATCTAATTAGCACACAGGTAAGGAATTAAGAAAATCTTTATTTAAGGGTGAAGATGTTTCTCACAAAATCGTTGCCCCAATGCATCATTGAAATTCAAGCTGGAAAGATGATTTTAATATATCACTTGTACATTTTGTATTGCTCTTCTGGTGACAATGTAGTTTGTTTTTGTCAATTACCATTTTAATAATAGGGTAAAGAAAATGAAGTGGATTTTTGAAAGAAAACAATACTGTCAATATACTATTAAAACAAATTAAAATGGTAAAAGTTATTGTACTTTAAGTAAAAATAAAAGAGCCAAAATATCAATCCCAGTTTTGGATTACTTTAATTAACAAAAAAAATGCATATAGCAGAGGATAGTTTCAATCTGCCTACCTCTGGGTTATGGGCCCAGCATGCTTCCATTGCTGTACTCTGCTGCACATGTAAGTGCAAGAGATCCTGAAGCACTCACTCATCATGGGAAAGTACCAATGTGTTTCTTCGTTGGTTGATAGAAGAAACATCTTACAAAAACTCTCCAGATTATTGATTTTTTAATGTTTTTCTAGGAAACGTTCTAGATGTATGCTTATTAGCCTTTGTCAGTATGCACTTTTTGCAAAGTGTCTCTGTGGCGCAATCGGTTAGTGTGTTTGGCTATTAACCGAAAGGTTGGTGGTTCAATCCCACCTAGGGACGTAATTAAACTTGTGATCAGATTTTGGTGATATTTAAGTAGACAAGTCAAAATTTCAAACCCCCTCTTATGGTGTAGGGTACATGGCCTTCTCTGATGTAATCAGAGTTAGATTTTATTCAGTGATTTTATAAAAAAAACAGCTAGGAAGCACAATTTAGCAGTGGGTTGCAGAGAAAAAAAATATGCTGGCAGAAAAATCCAATCCAGTGATTAAACAGCTCTTCATTTTCTGGCTTTATTTTTATGCTAACAAATTTGTTCTCTGAAAAGTGTCCACAAAGCCAAGTCTCTGATTAACACCTTTGTAAGGATGGTTTTTCACCTATTACTAAATTAAACTTGCTTCATTGGAAAGGCAGCAAGATGCATCCTCATTTCAATGTCTACTGAAATAATACAAGTTGATACCAGGAAACATTAACGCCACTGCTTCCTTGCTGCTTTCTCATGTGGAAGTCTGTTTAATGTGAAAACAAGGTGATATCTAATTAGCACACAGGTAAGGAATTAAGAAAATCTTTATTTAAGGGTGAAGATGTTTCTCACAAATTTGTTGACCCAATGCATCATTGAAATTCAAGCTGGAAAGATGATTTTAATATATCACTTGTACATTTTGTATTGCTCTTCTGGTGACAATGTAGTTTGTTTTTGTCAATTACCATTTTAATAATAGGGTAAAGAAAATGAAGTGGATTTTTGAAAGAAAACAATACTGTCAATATACTATTAAAACAAATTAAAATGGTAAAAGTTATTGTACTTTAAGTAAAAATAAAAGAGCCAAAATATCAATCCCAGTTTTGGATTACTTTAATTAACAAAAAAAAAATGCATATAGCAGAGGATAGTTTCAATCTGCCTACCTCTGGGTTATGGGCCCAGCATGCTTCCATTGCTGTACTCTGCTGCACATGTAAGTGCAAGAGATCCTGAATCACTCATTCATCATGGGAAAGTACCAATGTGTTTCTTCGTTGGTTGATAGAAGAAACATCTTACAAAAACGCTCCAGATTATTGACTTTTTTAAGTTTTTCTAGGAAACGTTTTAGATGAATGCTTATTAGCATTTGTCAGTATGTACTTTTGAAAAGTGTCTCTGTGGCGCAATCAGTTAGTGTGTACGGCTATTAACCAAAAGGTTGGTGGTTCAATCCCACCCAGGGACGTAATTGACCTTGTTATCAGATTTTGGTGATCTTTAAGTAGACAAGTCAAATTTCATACCCCCTGTTATGGTGTAGGGTACCTGGCCTTCTCTGATGTAATCAGAGTTAGATTTGATTCAGTGATTTTATAAAAACAGCTAGGAAGCACAATTTAGCAGTGGGTTGCAGAGAAAAAGAAATATGCTGGCAAAAAAATCAAATTGCGTGATTCAACAGCTCTTCATTTTCTGGCTTTATTTTTATGCTAACAAATTTGTTCTCTGAAAAGTGTCCACAAAGCCAAGTCTCTGATTAACACCTTTGTAGGGATGGTTTTTCACCTATTACTAAATTAAACTTGCTTCATTGGAAAGGCAGCAAGATGTATCCTCATTTCAATGTCTACTGAAATAATACAGGTTGACACCAGGAAACATTAACGCCACTGCATCCTTGCTGCTTTCTCATGTGGAAGTCTGTTTAATGTGAAAACAAGGTGATATCTAATTAGCACACAGGTAAGGAATTAAGAAAATCTTTATTTAAGGGTGAAGATGTTTTCTCACAAAATCGTTGCCCCAATGCATCATTGAAATTCAAGCTGGAAAGATGATTTTAAAATATCACTTGTACATTTTGTATTGCTCTTCTGGTGACAATGTAGTTTGTTTTTGTCAATTACCATTTTAATAATAGGGTAAAGAAAATGAAGTGGATTTTTGAAAGAAAACAATACTGTCAATATACTATTAAAACAAATTAAAATGGTAAAAGTTATTGTACTTTAAGTAAAAATAAAAGACAAAATATCAGTCCCAGTTTTGGATTACTTTAATTAACAAAAAAAAATGCATATAGCAGAGGATAGTTTCAATCTGCCTACCTCTGGGTTATGGGCCCAGCATGCTTCCATTGCAGTACTCTGCTGCACATGTAAGTGCAAGAGATCCTGAAGCACTCACTCATCATGGGAAAGTACCAATGTGTTTCTTCATTGGTTGATGGAAGAAACATCTTACAAAAACTCTCCAGATTATTGACTTTTTAAAGTTTTTCTAGGAAACGTTTTAGATGAATGCTTATTAGCCTTTGTCAGTAAGGACTTTTGCAAAGTGTCTCTGTGGCGCAATCAGTTAGTATGTACGGCTATTTACCATAAGGTTGGTGGTTCAATCCCACCCAGGGACCTAATTTCCCTTGTTATCAGATTTTGGTGATCTTTAAGTAGACAAGTCAAAATTTCAAACCCCCTGTTACGGTGTAGGGTACCTGGCCTTCTCTGATGTAATCAGAGTTAGATTTGATTCAGTGATTTTATAAAAACAGCTAGGAAGCACAATTTAGCAGTGGGTTGCAGAGAAAAAAAATATGCTGGCAGAAAAATCCAATTGAGTGATTAAACAGCTCTTCATTTTCTGGCTTTATTTTTATGCTAACAAATTTGTTCTCTGAAAAGTGTCCACAAAGCCAAGTCTCTGATTAACACCTTTGTAAGGATGGTTTTTCACCTATTACTAAATTAAACTTGCTTCATTGGAAAGGCAGCAAGATGCATCCTCATTTCAATGTCTACTGAAATAATACAAGTTGACACCAGGAAACATTAACGCCACTGCATCCTTGCTGCTTTCTCATGTGGAAGTCTGTTTAATATGAAAACAAGGTGATATCTAATTAGCACACGGGTAAGGAATTAAGAAAATCTTTATTTAAGGGTGAAGATGTTTCTCACAAAATCGTTGCCCCAATGCATCATTGAAATTCAAGCTGGAAATATGATTTTAATATATCACTTGTACATTTTGTATTGCTCTTCTGGTGACAATGTAGTTTGTTTTTGTCAATTACCATTTTAATAATAGGGTAAAGAAAATGAAGTGGATTTTTGAAAGAAAACAATACTGTCAATATACTATTAAAATAAATTAAAATGGTAAAAGTTGTTGTACTTTAAGTAAAAATAAAAGAGCCAAAATATCAATCCCAGTTTTGGATTACTTTAATTAACAAACAAAAAAATGCATATAGCAGAGGATAGTTTCAATCTGCCTACCTCTGGGTTATGGGCCCAGCATGCTTCCATTGCTGTACTCTGCTGCACATGTAAGTGCAAGAGATCCTGAAGCACTCACTCATCATGGGAAAGTACCAATGTGTTTCTTCGTTGGTTGATGGAAGAAACATCTTACAAAAACTCTCCAGATTATTGACTTTTTAAAGTTTTTCTAGGAAACGTTTTAGATGAATGCTTATTAGCCTTTGTCAGTATGTACTTTTGCAAAGTGTCTCTGTGGCGCAATCAGTTAGTATGTACGGCTATTAACCAAAAGGTTGGTGGTTCAATCCCACCCAGGGACCTAATTGACCTTGTTATCAGATTTTGGTGATCTTTAAGTAGACAAGTCAAAATTTCAAACCCCCTGTTATGGTGTAGGGTACCTGGCCTTCTCTGATGTAATCAGAGTTAGATTTGATTCAGTGATTTTATAAAAACAGCTAGGAAGCACAATTTAGCAGTGGTTTGCAGAGAAAAAAAATATGCTGGCAGAAAAATCCAATTGAGTGATTAAACAGCTCTTTATTTTCTGGCTTTATTTTTATGCTAACAAATTTGTTCTCTGAAAAGTGTCCACAAAGCCAAGTCTCTGATTAACACCTTTGTAAGGATGGTTTTTCACCTATTACTAAATTAAACTTGCTTCATTGGAAAGGCAGCAAGATGCATCCTCATTTCAATGTCTACTGAAATAATACAGGTTGACACCAGGAAACATTAACGCCACTGCATCCTTGCTGCTTTCTCATGTGGAAGTCTGTTTAATGTGAAAACAAGGTGATATCTAATTAGCACACAGGTAAGGAATTAAGAAAATCTTTATTTAAGGGTGAAGATGTTTCTCACAAAATCGTTGCCCCAATGCATCATTGAAATTCAAGCTGGAAAGATGATTTTAATATATCACTTGTACATTTTGTATTGCTCTTCTGGTGACAATGTAGTTTGTTTTTGTCAATTACCATTTTAATAATAGGGTAAAGAAAATGAAGTGGATTTTTGAAAGAAAACAATACTGTCAATATACTATTAAAACAAATTAAAATGGTTAAAGTTATTGTACTTTAAGTAAAAATAAAAGAGCCAAAATATCAATCCCAGTTTTGGATTACTTTAATTAACAAAAAAAAATGCAAATAGCAGAGGATAGTTTCAATCTGCCTACCTCTGGGTTATGGGCCCAGCATGCTTCCATTGCAGTACTCTGCTGCACATGTAAGTGCAAGAGATCCTGAAGCACTCACTCATCATGGGAAAGTACCAATGTGTTTCTTCGTTGGTTGATGGAAGAAACATCTTACAAAAACTCTCCAGATTATTGACTTTTTAAAGTTTTTCTAGGAAACGTTTTAGATGAATGCTTATTAGCCTTTGTCAGTATGGTCTTTCGCAAAGTGTCTCTGTGGCGCAATCAGTTAGTATGTACGGCTATTAACCATAAGGTTGGTGGTTCAATCCCACCCAGGGACCTAATTGACCTTGTTATCAGATTTTGGTGATCTTTAAGTAGACAAGTCAAAATTTCAAACCCCCTGTTATGGTGTAGGGTACCTGGCCTTCTCTGATGTAATCAGAGTTAGATTTGATTCAGTGATTTTATAAAAACAGCTAGGAAGCACAATTTAGCAGTGGGTTGCAGAGAAAAAAAATATGCTGGCAGAAAAATCCAATTGAGTGATTAAACAGCTCTTCATTTTCTGGCTTTATTTTTATGCTAACAAATTTGTTCTCTGAAAAGTGTCCACAAAGCCAAGTCTCTGATTAACACCTTTGTAAGGATGGTTTTTCACCTATTACTAAATTAAACTTGCTTCATTGGAAAGGCAGCAAGATGCATCCTCATTTCAATGGTAAGTCAACCTTCTTGCCCTATGTTCCCTGTCAACGGATGAAGACGCATCATTATCTACCGCAGTCATTTTGGCCCAATAGATATGCAAGAAGTTTAGATTCCCCTTTCTTTGCAGGTAGAGGAAGGAAAAGGAAGAGGTCTGTAGCCTCTTCAAGATCGCAGGACCAGAGATTGTCCTCTGCTTCTGCCAAATCCACTGCATGACACTGGGGCTTTCTTGCAGGAGCCCACACCAGTGGGGGCACGTCTAAAACTCTTCAGTCAGTTCTGGATTCATTCGGACCTGGACTCGTGGGTTTTACAAATAGTGTCCCAAGGGTACAAACTGGGGTTTCAAGACGTTCCCCCTCACCGATTGTTCAAATTGGCCTTAGTCAGCAGGGAGAAGGTTTTTATTCAAGCCTCTTCGTGGTCCCGAAGCCGGACGGCTCAGTCAGACCAATCTTAAATCTGAAATCCCTCAATTTCTTCCTAAAGAAATTAAATTTCAAGATGGAATTTCTCAGGGCAGTGATCTCCAGTCCGGAGGACGGAGATTTCATGGTTTTGGTAGACATAAAGGATGCCTACTTACATGTTCCCATTTAGCCACTGCCTCAAGCTACCTAAGGTTTGCAATTCAGGATTGTCATTACCAATTTCAGACATTGCCGTTTGGTCTGTCCACGGCTCCGAGGATTTTCACCAGGGTGATGGCGGAAATTATGGTTCTCCTTCGCAAGCAAGGAGTCACAATTATCCCGTACTTGGATGATTTCCTGATAAAGGTGAGATCCAGGGACCAGTTGGTGCAAAACATTGCACTCTCCCTGACAGTTCTTCAACAACATGGTTGGCTCCTAAACTTGCCAAAATCGCAGTTGGTCCCAATGACGCGGTTGTTGTTTTTGGGAGTCATACTGTTAGGCGCCGGGGTCCGCTTGATGGTCTGCGCGGCCCGGCGCCTAGCAACTAGAGACGCCGTGCACGTACAGCCGCCGGCTCCCTAGCAACGCTAGACGCCGGGCGCGCTGAGCCGCACGGACCCTAGCAACGGGGACGCCACTGGCGGACCGCGTTCCCCGTTGCTAGGCTTTAGGAAATTAAGATATTCACCTGCTCTCTGGCCGTGCAGCAAGGCAGCTGCACGGCATTTATTCTAATCAGCCTTTAGCAGCTGATTGGAGGACTCCTTGTTAAATACACTCCCAGGGCTTCTCACAGACGCCGGTAATAGCTTCCTGCATGCTGCCTTTGTTTGCTGAGAGTCTGTTTCCAGTCCTGCTGTATCCGGTCATTCCAGTCCGCAGAAGTCCGGTATTCGGGAGTTGTCATCTCATCCCAAGAGGTCGTTTGGTTCCCTGGAGTCCTGACTGATCACCGTTTTATATCCAGTGGTGTTCGTGAGTTGCGGCTCTGCCGTGTGTTGCGGCTCAGCCGCTTTACCTTTTATATTTTGTGTTTGGAGCATTTGCGGATGGTTCCGCTTCCACAAGTCCTCTCTGGTACTTGGCGGTGCCGGGTAGGAGAATTGGACAAGTGGATATTTTGGTTGTCCTGTTTCCTGGCGGTTTCTCCGCACATATTATAGTTTTGAGTTTGCTTAGCCCCTGGCCTGGTTGTTTAGTTAGAGGGCCTCTTGTTATCACCCTGTCTCAGGTTTCCCTTTGTCTCTCATTAAGACCGGGGGGGCATCGAAGTTGGGCAGACATAATCCGCCCTTCAAACGCGGCTGCCAAGGGCTCAAGAAACCATAGTCTTGCAGGGGATTTCTGACAACACGGGTGAGACAACAGAGTTAGGGCGCCAGGGGCTATTTTCCTGTCCTGCTCCCTTCCCCAGCATTCCGTTCCAGTGCTCCAGTCCTTGCCATAAGATCTTCTCTGACCAGAGTGCTGGAATCATAACATTATTACCGGCCATACCAAAACTTAAAATTAAACGGGGTTTAATTTTTTCTCATTCAGTTTTGTGAGAGTTTATCGGCCTCATGAATCCAACAGGTTTAGGGCCAAATCCTGGTCAGCTCTTAGTCAGCCAGATTCAAGAACTTACTCAGATGGTTCAGGATCTTTCTCTTCGGGTGAAGTCGCAGGAAGATCTTTTGCGAGCTTCCCCAAGGGTAGTCCCTGAACCAAAGATGCATTTGCCTGACCGTTTTTCTGGTGATAGAAAAGAGTTTTTTAATTTTAAAGAATCCTGTAAACTTTATTTTCGTTTAAGACCGACTTCCTCGGGTACTGAATCTCAGCGGGTCGGGTTTATTATTTCTTTGCTCCAGGGGGATCCTCAGACCTGGGCATTTGGTTTAAGAGCAGAGGATCCGGCATTGTTGTCAATTGACGCTTTTTTTGAGTCTTTAGGGCTCTTGTAT
The DNA here is from genome assembly GCF_028390025.1 of Pseudophryne corroboree. NCBI lineage: Eukaryota > Metazoa > Chordata > Amphibia > Anura > Myobatrachidae > Pseudophryne > Pseudophryne corroboree. Next base: position 69,196 of record NW_026967966.1, read on the forward strand.
GATGACCCTGATAGAGAGGCGTCCGCTGAAAGTCAGTTGCGCCCTCTCAGACAGGGTAGAAATCCTGCAGAGGTTTATTGTACGGAGTTTCGCCGTTGGTCGAACGACTGTGGCTGGAATGACCCAGCCCTGCGCAGTCAGTTTCGCCTCGGCTTATCAGAGTCTATAAAAGACAGTCTCCTTCAGTACCCTGCTCCTGAGACTCTCGATATACTCATGGAGCTTTCTATTAAGATTGATCGTCGTCTCAGAGAGCGGAGGGCTGAAAAAGGAGCACCTGTAAGGACAAGTCCGTGTGTATATTCCATTCCTGAAGACGTAGAGGAGACCATGCAGATGGGTCTCTCCCGGCTGTCTCCTGAAGAAAGAGCCAGAAGGCAAAATTCTGGTCTTTGTCTGTACTGTGGGGGTAAGGGACATTTTGCTCGTAATTGTCCGAACAAGTCGGGAAACGCTTTGACCAGGTGAATTGTGAGGGGGTTCACCTAGGTCTGCAGCTTATCTCCTCGAATAACTCCCTTTTAGTCCCAGTTAAAGTTTCCTTTGGCAGCCTCAGTTCTTTGGTGTCGGCTTTTGTTGACAGTGGAGCTGCAGGAAACTTTATGGATTTAACTTGGGCTAAGGCCTTAGGCATTCCTCAGTTACCTTTGGGTAGGTGTGTCACCATGCATGGCTTAGATGGGAGTCCGCTGTCTAATGGGATTATTTCTCTCCGTACACCCCCTGTACTACTTACAGTAGGAGCTCTACATTCCGAGAAAATCGAGTTCTTTCTTACACATTGCCCAGCAGTTCCAGTTGTTCTGGGTCACCCTTGGCTGGCCTTTCATAATCCCACCATTGATTGGCGGTCGGGGAAGATTTCACATTGGGGTACTTTTTGTGATAAGGAATGTATCACGTTTCCAGTCAGAGTAGCAGCTATCATTCCAGAACTCATTCCGGTGGAATACCAGGAGTTTGCTGATGTTTTCTCCAAAGGCAATGCGGACATTCTGCCTCCCCATCGGCCTTATGATTGTGCTATTGAGTTAATTCCTGGTGCCGCATTGCCAAAGGGAAGATTATATGCATTATCCGGGCCAGAAACTGCGGCTATGAATGATTATGTAAAGGAGAGCCTTGAGAAAGGATTTATTAGACCATCAAAATCTCCTTTAAGTGCAGGCTTCTTCTTTGTGGAGAAAAAGGATGGCTCGCTTAGACCTTGCATTGATTTTAGAGCCCTGAATAAGATCTCAGTTAAAAACACCTATCCTTTGCCGTTGATTTCTGTACTCTTTGATCAGTTACGTTCTGCTGTGATTTTTTCTAAAATTGACCTTAGAGGAGCGTACAACCTCATCCGAATTAAATCTGGAGATGAGTGGAAAACGGCCTTCAGTTCTCAGTCGGGTCACTACGAATACCTGGTGATGCCGTTCGGCCTGTCCAATGCTCCGGCAGTTTTTCAAGACCTCATTAACGATGTGCTCCGTGACTTCCTAGGGAAATTCGTGGTCGTTTACTTAGACGACATCCTGATTTTTTCTAAATCAATGGAACAACATGTTACCCAGGTGCGTCTGGTTCTTCAAAAGTTATGTGAGAATCATTTATATGCCAAGCTGGAGAAGTGTGAGTTTCATGTCACGGAAGTATCTTTTTTAGGGTACATAATTTTCCATGGAACCAAAGAAACTCCAGGCCATCCTTAGTTGGGCGCAACCCACCAATTTAAAAGCAATTAAGCGTTTTTTAGGGTTTGCGAATTATTATAGGAGGTTCATTCATTCTTTTTCTGACCTGGTTGCTCCCATTGTAGCTCTGACAAAGAAAGGAGCGGATCCTACCAACTGGTCGCGTGAAGCTGAGTTGTCCTTCCGGGCCTTGAAACAAGCCTTTGTCTCGGCTCCAGTCCTCTGACATCCTAATCCGGAATTGCCCTTTGTGGTGGAGGTTGATGCCTCGGAGGTTGGAGTGGGGGCTATCCTTTCTCAAAAGGATCCGGAGTCTCTGGAGTTACATCCTTGTGCCTTTATGTCCAGGAAATTCTCCTCCGCTGAATCCAACTATGACGTTGGTAATCGGGAGTTACTGGCGGTAAAATGGGCTTTCGAGGAGTGGAGGCATTGGCTGGAGGGAGCAAAACATACTATTTCGGTATTGACTGACCATAAGAACCTGCAATAGATTGAATCGGCTAAGCGGCTTAATGCCCGGCATCTCTTATATGCCCCAGGGTCAATAAAATAGTATCCTTATCTAGGGTATCCATCCCCTCAGATAAGGTATCCGTCCATGCCGCTACAGCACTACACACCCAGGCCGACGCAATTGCCGGTCTGAGTAAGGTACCTGAATGTGTATAAATGGACTTCAGGGTAATCTCCTGTTTGCGGTCAGCAGACTCTTTGAGGGTAGCCGTATACTGGGACGGGAGGGCTACCTTCTTGGATAAGCGTGTTAATGCTTTGTCCACCCTAGGGTAGGATTCCCATCGTAACCTATCCATTGATGGGAAAGGATACGCCATAAGAATCCTTTTGGAAATCTGCAGTCTTTTATCTGGAGATTCCCAAGCTTTTTCACATAACTCGTTCAGCTCATGTGACCCCCTCAAAGGTTACCTCAGGCTTTTTCACCTTGTAGGGTAGGTGTGTCACCATGCATGGCTTAGATGGGAGTCCGCTGTCTAATGGGATTATTTCTCTCCGTACACCCCCTGTACTACTTACAGTAGGAGCTCTACATTCCGAGAAAATCGAGTTCTTTCTTACACATTGCCCAGCAGTTCCAGTTGTTCTGGGTCACCCTTGGCTGGCCTTTCATAATCCCACCATTGATTGGCGGTCGGGGAAGATTTCACATTGGGGTACTTTTTGTGATAAGGAATGTATCACGTTTCCAGTCAGAGTAGCAGCTATCATTCCAGAACTCATTCCGGTGGAATACCAGGAGTTTGCTGATGTTTTCTCCAAAGGCAATGCGGACATTCTGCCTCCCCATCGGCCTTATGATTGTGCTATTGAGTTAATTCCTGGTGCCGCATTGCCAAAGGGAAGATTATATGCATTATCCGGGCCAGAAACTGCGGCTATGAATGATTATGTAAAGGAGAGCCTTGAGAAAGGATTTATTAGACCATCAAAATCTCCTTTAAGTGCAGGCTTCTTCTTTGTGGAGAAAAAGGATGGCTCGCTTAGACCTTGCATTGATTTTAGAGCCCTGAATAAGATCTCAGTTAAAAACACCTATCCTTTGCCGTTGATTTCTGTACTCTTTGATCAGTTACGTTCTGCTGTGATTTTTTCTAAAATTGACCTTAGAGGAGCGTACAACCTCATCCGAATTAAATCTGGAGATGAGTGGAAAACGGCCTTCAGTACTCAGTCGGGTCACTACGAATACCTGGTGATGCCGTTCGGCCTGTCCAATGCTCCGGCAGTTTTTCAAGACCTCATTAACGATGTGCTCCGTGACTTCCTAGGGAAATTCGTGGTCGTTTACTTAGACGACATCCTGATTTTTTCTAAATCAATGGAACAACATGTTACCCAGGTGCGTCTGGTTCTTCAAAAGTTATGTGAGAATCATTTATATGCCAAGCTGGAGAAGTGTGAGTTTCATGTCACGGAAGTATCTTTTTTAGGGTACATAATTTTCCATGGAACCAAAGAAACTCCAGGCCATCCTTAGTTGGGCGCAACCCACCAATTTAAAAGCAATTAAGCGTTTTTTAGGGTTTGCGAATTATTATAGGAGGTTCATTCATTCTTTTTCTGACCTGGTTGCTCCCATTGTAGCTCTGACAAAGAAAGGAGCGGATCCTACCAACTGGTCGCGTGAAGCTGAGTTGTCCTTCCGGGCCTTGAAACAAGCCTTTGTCTCGGCTCCAGTCCTCTGACATCCTAATCCGGAATTGCCCTTTGTGGTGGAGGTTGATGCCTCGGAGGTTGGAGTGGGGGCTATCCTTTCTCAAAAGGATCCGGAGTCTCTGGAGTTACATCCTTGTGCCTTTATGTCCAGGAAATTCTCCTCCGCTGAATCCAACTATGACATTGGTAATCGGGAGTTACTGGCGGTAAAATGGGCTTTCGAGGAGTGGAGGCATTGGCTGGAGGGAGCAAAACATACTATTTCGGTATTGACTGACCATAAGAACCTGCAATAGATTGAATCGGCTAAGCAGCTTAATGCCCGGCAGGCACGTTGGGCATTATTTTTTACGCGTTTCAAATTTATAATCACTTTCAGGCCTGGTTCCAAGAATACTAAGGCTGATGCCCTGTCACATAGCTTTCTTCCGGTTCACAATAACAATCCTGTTACCCCCATACTTCCATCTTCGGTCATCTGGGCGGGCCTCACACAAGATTTATTTACCCAGTTAAAACAGCTTCAACACCAAGCTCCTAGAATTACTCCTGCTGGTCGTCTTTACGTCCCTGAGTTTTTGAGAGTTACTGTTTTAACGGAATTCCATGATAACAAAGTTTCAGGGCATCCAGGAGTCTCTAAGACATTGGAGTTAGTCTCTCGCTCAGTATGGTGGCCTGGTCTTTCTAAAGACGTCAAGGAATTTGTTTATTCAAGTCAGGTTTGTGCACAGCATAAGGTTCCCCGTTCCTTGCCCATCGGGCAACTTATGCCCGTAAATGTTCCTCTCCGGCCGTGGTCTCATATTTCCATGGATTTTGTGGTTGACCTTCCCCTTTCAGCCGGATTCCGAGTCATATGGGTGGTAGTGGACCGTTTTAGTAAAATGGCTCATTTTATTGCTCTTCCCCGATTGCCTTCTGCCCAAGGGTTGGCAGTTTTGTTTCTCCGCCATGTATTCAGGCTTCATGGGTTGCCTACTGATATTGTTTCTGATCGGGGTCCACAATTCATCGCACAATTCTGGAAATGTTTTTGTGCCTCATTGAAGATGAAATTGTCGTTAACATCCGGTTACCACCCACAATCCAACGGGCAAACCGAACGAGTTAACCAATCATTGAAACAATATTTGCGCTTGTATTCAGCCAAACTCCAGAATGATTGGTCCGAGTTTCTTCCGTTGGCTGAATTTGCTTACAATAATTCTTGTCATTCCTCCACTAAAGAGTCTCCATTCTTTTCAGTTTTTGGTTTTCACCCCAGATCTAATTCTTTTTTTCATCATTCCTCAGTCTCCTCGCTTACCTTAACCTCCCATCTCAGAGCCATTTGGAAAAAGGTGCACCTTGCTCTCAGAAAAGCGGCCTTTCGAGAGAAGAAATTTTCTGACAGGCTCCGACGTCCTTGCACTTTTAAGGTGGGAGATAGGGTGTGGTTGTCGACTCGCAACATCAGGCTTCGACAATCCTCAGCTAGACTGGGACCCAAATTTATTGGGCCATTTCTTATTATTAAAAGAGTCAACCCAGTTGCCTTTCGGTTACGTTTACCAAGATCTCTCAGGATTGGAAATACGTTTCATTGTTCCCTGTTGAAACAATACGTTTCTTCCAGTAGATTTCCTCGGAAGATCTCTCAGGGTAGATCTCCAGTGGATGTACAGGGACAACAGGAGTTCTTGGTAGGGGGTCTGGAGTGAGTGCTGACATCTGGTCCAGACTGAAGGACCTTGCAACGATTACTGACATGTCGTCTACTGTCACTGCATATGATTCTGTCACCTTTGAAAGAATGGTGGAGAAAAAGAGGCAATTTGGAGGCCCTTGCACAAACTGGCTTTATTCTACCTAAGTTGCCCTCCCTCCAGTGTGTACTCCGAAAGAGTGTTTAGTGCGGCCGCTCACCTTGTCAGCAATCGGCGTACGAGGTTACTTCCAGAAAATGTGGAGAAGATGATGATCATCAAAATTAATTATAATCAATTCCTCCGTGGAGACATTCACCAGCAATTGCCTCCAGAAAGTACACAGGGATCTGAGATGGTGGATTCCAGTGGGGACGAATTAATAATCTGTGAGGAGGGGGATGTACACAGTGAAAGGGGTGAGGAATCGGAGGATGATGAGGTGGACATCTTGCCTCTGTAGAGCCAGTTTGTGCAAGGAGAGATTGATTCTTTTTTGGTGGGGGCCCAAACCAACCAGTCATTTCAGTCAGTCGTGTGGCAGACCCTGTCGCTGAAATGATGGGTTCGTCAATGTTTTTCTTTTCAATCTAAACCCCTGCAGTTTTCTGTAAGCATCTGCTTCGCTATGATGATCAACAAGTCACAAGGGAAAACACTCAGGGCTGGAGGCGTAGATCTTAGGACCAGCTGCTACAAGCATGGCAGAGGTGTCACTATCACTGGTGACACCCAGAGAGGCGGCGAGGGAGATTGTAATGCAGTGCGCGCAGATAAGCAGCGCAATGGTAAAAAGGAGGCATGGTCTCATAGGTAGGGGCGTGGCCTGAATCACCATTTTGTTGCTGCGGGTATCCCGGGGGTTGGGGGCTGTACCCGGGGACTAGTGTGTGAGTGGTGCTGGCTCCTGCACAGTGACAGAAACTGGGTGTTGCACGTAATGTCACAGTGAAACACCCATATTCTGTCACTGAAGAAGAGCCGGCACTTTGGTGTCACCCCACTTGGCGGGTGACACTCGGGTGTGTGCCGCAACCCCGTTGTGATGCCACTGACCCATGGGAAGCTTTACGTGGCTTACCCATGTGTTAGTAGCCCCAAGCATCTTTTGTGTTAGTCCCTGAAGAAAAACTTCAAATATTGTTTACAATTTTGTAATCAATGGCCTAATTCAGTAAGGATTGCAAATTCTGCTAAGTAACAGAATTTGCAATCCTTTGGTTCGCATGCTGGGGCCACCCATCACAGGGCATGGCCACCCAGCATGCCGCCTCCCTTCTTGACCACGCTGAAATTGCAGTCCCAGTGCAGTTCAGCGTGATCATAAAAAATGGGTTAGCCTCCTGTTGGTGCAGACTGTACGTGTGCGCAGGAAGCCGCCACCATTTTTGTGATCGCAACGGCTGCATGTGATGTCATGCAGCCGCTCTGACCACGCCTCCTGTTTCTCCGTTGAAGCCCTGCCCCCGCACCGCTCCATCTCCGACTTTGAAATGGAGTGTTGCTGACCCCCCCCCGCACCGATTGACAGTCACAGAAAATGCTGGCGCATGCGTATGCTCTTAGCAATTTTTGCAGTTGAATTGCTTATTGTGATTGCAATCCAACCTGAATCAGGCTCTATTACCTATCACAATGCACTGCAGGTAGTACAAAATGGGGTTAATATAGGAGAAAACCCCCCAGAGCTGTGCTCCTTAACTGTCCCTGGTGGCTAGTGGAGCGGCTGCCCAGTAATCAGTGTCCACGCCAGTGCGCACACGGCCCGCCCCCTACAGCCATGCTGGATCACGGTATAGTGTGGGCACAGAAGCCCCTTACCTCCCTTTCATCAGCGGCCTCGTGATCCCGGAGGGCGGTGTGTGTGTGACTGACCTTAGGAAGAAACCGGAGCCTCCGCTGCAGTGACCCAGCAACCAGGGCACGGGAGTATACTGCGCCGCTGGGAGTGACGGAGCTGCAGTAAAGATGTCTATTAGACCTAGCCTGCTGCAGCCCTTGTACATTCTTATAAAAAAAGTTCTTCTTTTCTTGTCAAAATTAATAGCTAAGTATAGGCTGCCTGAGGCAGCCCCCTGTTAAGTGTCCTGCTACTGAAGGCACCAACTACAAACTGAGCTCCCTGTTCATGGAAGCGAGGTTATAGAGCAGGGGGCGCTGAGCATCTTGGGAACAGTCAAAAGCTTTGAGCCTGTTGGTGCCTCAGATCAAGATCCTACTCTACACCACAATGTGAATCCTTGCGGAGTCCAGTGTACCCCACAGAAGAAATGAATGTGTCACACCCATTGGCAGCAACATTAGAATAGCTGCTGATGGGCACAATTGAGAAAGGAAGGGGGGAAAACATTTGAATCCAGCACATATATGTAATTTGAATATGTAATTTGTACCTTCCTACTTTAAAATGTAATGGATGAACCTCACCCTGTGAGAACTATCTTCATGATCAAGAGATCTCATATGCAAGATAAGTATGTGTTGGCAGAGGCGCTCACTGGGCAGAGATGCTGATCGCATCTCTGGCATGTGCAGGTGCACTGCGGCACCAGCACACACACACACACTTCAGACCTGATCTCCTGTTGTGTGAATATGCACAGCAGAGATCAGGTCTGAATACAGCTGTCAGTAAGGCAGGGATCTGCTGCTGCCAGTGAGGCAGGGATGTGCTGATGTCAGTGAAGCAGTGATCTGCTGCTGCCAGTGAGGCAGGGATCTGCTGCTGCCAGTGAGGCAGGGATGTGCTGCTATAAGTGAGGCAGGTATGTGCTGCTGTCAATGAGGCAGGGATGTGCTGCTGTCAGTGAAGCAGGGATGTGCTGCTGTCAGCGAGGCAGTGATCTGCTGCCCACTATCTCCCTATCACCCCTGCCTGAGTCACACACTTTCCCTGTCACCCCTGCCCCAGTTACCCACTATCTCCCAGTCACCGCTGCCTCAGTTAACCACTATACCTGCGACCCCTGCCTCAGTCACCCACTATACCAGTCACCCCTGCTTTAGTCACCCACTATCTCTGTCACCCCTGCCTCAGTCAACCACTATCTCCATATCACCCCTACCTCAGTCACCCACTATCCCTGTCACCTCTGCCTCAGTCACCCACTGTCACCCTATCACCCCTGCCTCAGTCACCCACTATCCCTGTCACCCCTGCCTCAGTCTCCTACTGTCCCTGTCACCCCTGCCACAGTCATCCACTATATCCCTATCACCCCTGCCTTAGTCACTGACTATCTCCCAGTCACCCCGGCCTCAGTCACCCACTATCTCCCAGTCATACATGCTTCAGTCACCCACTATCTCCCAGTCATCCCTGCCTCAGTCACCTACTGACACCAGTGCAGACATTTCTGCTGCGGCCTCTCCACTCTCCAGCGTGAACGTACTGACGACTGAGGAAATCCGCTTCCCAGTTGAGGACTCCGGGAATGAACACTGCCGATATTGCTGGCAGATGACGTTCTACCCAACTGAGGATTTTTGATACTTCCAGCTTTGCCATGCAATTTCGAGTGCCGCCTTGATGATTTGTGTACACTACCGTGGTGTCGTTGTCCGATTGTACTTGAACAGGCCTGTTCTGTACTAGAGGCAGGGCCAGTGTCAATGAATTGAACACTGCCCGAAATTCCAGAATGTTTATCGGGAGGAGAGATTCCTCCCTGGTCCACCGATGGTGAAGGGTCGTCATCACGGCCATGACCTTGGTGAATTTCCGAGGTGCCATGGCCAAACCAGAAGGCAGGACCTGAAATCCAAAAACTAACCAGGCACAACACTGCTTAGCTTCCAACATCAGATTAGATTGGACATATCCAGTGTGATGCGGCTGTAGATGATTTTTGCTGTTTCTAACTTCTACTTCTAACTACTGGTACATCAATGAATAAGTTTCAAAATATAATGCATCAAGAGAACGGTGTTGGTAGTATAAAACTACCTACAGCACCTGGTATTCCCAGGTGGTCTCACATCCAAGAACAAACCAGGCCTAAAATCAGGTGATATTGGGCATATACAGTGTGGTGTGGCTGTAGATGAGCTTAGTGGTTTCTGTTAGAGTTCTTCTACTTCTAACTACTCGTACATAAATGAGTAAGCAGCCGATTTATTAAACCTGGTGAAATGATAATTTGCATGGTGATAAAGTACCAGCCAATCAGCTCCTAATTGCCATGTCACAGGCTGGGTTTGAAAAATGACAGTTAGGAGCTGACTGGCTGGTACTTTATCACCTTGCACTTTATCAGTTCACCAGGCTTAATAGATCTGCCCCAATGTTTCAAAATGGAATGCATCAAGAGAACGGTGTTAGTATTAGAGATGAGCGGGTTCGGTTTCTCTGAATCCGAACCCGCCAGAACTTCATGGTTTTTTTCACGGGTCCGAGCAGACTCGGATCTTCCCGCCTTGCTCGGTTAACCCGAGCGCGCCCGAACGTCATCATGACGCTGTCGGATTCTCGCGAGGCTCGGATTCTATCGCGAGACTCGGATTCTATATAAGGAGCCGCGCGTCGCCGCCATTTTCACACGTGCATTGAGATTGATAGGGAGAGGACGTGGCTGGCGTCCTCTCCATTTAGATTATAAGAGACTGAGAGAGATTTACTGGAGCTGACTAGGAGGAGTACTGTTACTGTAGAAGTGTAGAGACTGAGTGGAGAGAGTTTACTAGTGAGGACAGTGCAGTTTACTTTATAATCCGTTCTCTGCCTGAAAAAAGCGATACACAGCACACAGTGACTCAGTCACATACCATATCTGTGTGCACTGCTCAGGCTCAGGCCAGTGTGCTGCATCATCTATTATCTATATATAATATTATATATATCTGTCTGACTGCTCAGCTCACACAGCTTATAATTGTGGGGGAGACTGGGGAGCACTACTGCAGTGCCAGTTATAGGTTATAGCAGGAGCCAGGAGTACATAATATATTATATAGTGAGTGACCACCAGACACACAGTGCAGTTTATTTAATATATCCGTTCTCTGCCTGAAAAAAGCGATACACACAGTGACTCAGTCAGTCACATACCATATCTGTGTGCACTGCTCAGGCTCAGGCCAGTGTGCTGCATCATCTATTATCTATATATAATATTATATATATCTGTCTGACTGCTCAGCTCACACAGCTTATAATTGTGGGGGAGACTGGGGAGCACTACTGCAGTGCCAGTTATAGGTTATAGCAGGAGCCAGGAGTACATAATATATTATATAGTGAGTGACCACCAGACACACAGTGCAGTTTATTTAATATATCCGTTCTCTGCCTGAAAAAAGAGATACACACAGTGACTCAGTCAGTCACATACCATATCTGTGTGCACTGCTCAGGCTCAGGCCAGTGTGCTGCATCATCTATTATCTATATATAATATTATATATATCTGTCTGACTGCTCAGCTCACACAGCTTATAATTGTGGGGGAGACTGGGGAGCACTACTGCAGTGCCAGTTATAGGTTATAGCAGGAGCCAGGAGTACATAATATATTATATAGTGAGTGACCACCAGACACACAGTGCAGTTTATTTAATATATCCGTTCTCTGCCTGAAAAAAGCGATACACACAGTGACTCAGTCAGTCACATACCATATCTGTGTGCACTGCTCAGGCTCAGGCCAGTGTGCTGCATCATCTATTATCTATATATAATATTATATATATCTGTCTGACTGCTCAGCTCACACAGCTTATAATTGTGGGGGAGACTGGGGAGCACTACTGCAGTGCCAGTTATAGGTTATAGCAGGAGCCAGGAGTACATAATATATTATATAGTGAGTGACCACCAGACACACAGTGCAGTTTATTTAATATATCCGTTCTCTGCCTGAAAAAAGCGATACACACAGTGACTCAGTCAGTCACATACCATATCTGTGTGCACTGCTCAGGCTCAGGCCAGTGTGCTGCATCATCTATATATATTATATATCTGTCTGACTGCTCAGCTCACACAGCTTATAATTGTGGGGGAGACTGGGGAGCACTACTGCAGTGCCAGTTATAGGTTATAGCAGGAGCCAGGAGTACATATTATATTAAAATTAAACAGTGCACACTTTTGCTGCAGGAGTGCCACTGCCAGTGTGACTGACCAGTGACCTGACCACACTGACCACCAGTATAGTTAGTAGTATACTTATATTGTGATTGCCTGAAAAAGTTAAACACTCGTCGTGTGACTTCACTTGTGTGTTTTTTTTTTTTTATTCTATAAAAATAAAACTCATTCTGCTGACAGACAGTGTCCAGCAGGTCCGTCATTATATAATATATAATATATACCTGTCCGGCTGCAGTAGTGATATATATATATTTTTTATATCATTTATCATCCAGTCGCAGCAGACACAGTACGGTAGTTCACGGCTGTGGCTACCTCTGTGTCTCTGCACTCGGCAGGCAGTCCGTCCATAATTGTAATACCACCTAACCGTGGATTTTTTCCATTCTTCTTTATACATACATAGTTACATAGACATCTTCTCTTTATCAACCAGTCTATATTAGCTGCAGACACAGTACAGTACGGTAGTTCACGGCTGTGGCTACCTCTGTGTCTGCACTCGGCAGGCAGTCCGTCCATAATTGTATACCACCTAACCGTGGTTTTTTTTCATTCTTCTTTATACATACATAGTTACATAGACATCTTCTCTTTATCAACCAGTCTATATTAGCTGCAGACACAGTACAGTACGGTAGTTCACGGCTGTGGCTACCTCTGTGTCTGCACTCGGCAGGCAGTCCGTCCATAATTGTATACCACCTAACCGTGGATTTTTTTCAGTCTTCTTTATACATACATAGTTACATAGACATCTTCTCTTTATCAACCAGTCTATATTAGCTGCAGACACAGTACAGTACGGTAGTTCACGGCTGTGGCTACCTCTGTGTCTGCAGTCGGCAGGCAGTCCATAATTGTATACTAGTATCCATCTCCATTGTTTACCTGAGGTGCCTTTTAGTTGTGCCTATTAAAATATGGAGAACAAAAATGTTGAGGTTCCAAAATTAGGGAAAGATCAAGATCCACTTCCACCTCGTGCTGAAGCTGCTGCCACTAGTCATGGCCGAGACGATGAAATGCCAGCAACGTCGTCTGCCAAGGCCGATGCCCAATGTCATAGTACAGAGCATGTCAAATCCAAAACACCAAATATCAGAAAAAAAAGGACTCCAAAACCTAAAATAAAATTGTCGGAGGAGAAGCGTAAACTTGCCAATATGCCATTTACCACACGGAGTGGCAAGGAACGGCTGAGGCCCTGGCCTATGTTCATGGCTAGTGGTTCAGCTTCACATGAGGATGGAAGCACTCAGCCTCTCGCTAGAAAAATGAAAAGACTCAAGCTGGCAAAAGCAGCACAGCAAAGAACTGTGCATTCTTCGAAATCCCAAATCCACAAGGAGAGTCCAATTGTGTCGGTTGCGATGCCTGACCTTCCCAACACTGGACGTGAAGAGCATGCGCCTTCCACCATTTGCACGCCCCCTGCAAGTGCTGGAAGGAGCACCCGCAGTCCAGTTCCTGATAGTCAGATTGAAGATGTCAGTGTTGAAGTACACCAGGATGAGGAGGATATGGGTGTTGCTGGCGCTGGGGAGGAAATTGACCAGGAGGATTCTGATGGTGAGGTGGTTTGTTTAAGTCAGGCACCCGGGGAGACACCTGTTGTCCGTGGGAGGAATATGGCCGTTGACATGCCAGGTGAAAATACCAAAAAAATCAGCTCTTCGGTGTGGAGGTATTTCACCAGAAATGCGGACAACAGGTGTCAAGCCGTGTGTTCCCTTTGTCAAGCTGTAATAAGTAGGGGTAAGGACGTTAACCACCTCGGAACATCCTCCCTTATACGTCACCTGCAGCGCATTCATAATAAGTCAGTGACAAGTTCAAAAACTTTGGGTGACAGCGGAAGCAGTCCACTGACCAGTAAATCCCTTCCTCTTGTAACCAAGCTCACGCAAACCACCCCACCAACTCCCTCAGTGTCAATTTCCTCCTTCCCCAGGAATGCCAATAGTCCTGCAGGCCATGTCACTGGCAATTCTGACGAGTCCTCTCCTGCCTGGGATTCCTCCGATGCATCCTTGCGTGTAACGCCTACTGCTGCTGGCGCTGCTGTTGTTGCCGCTGGGAGTCGATGGTCATCCCAGAGGGGAAGTCGTAAGCCCACTTGTACTACTTCCAGTAAGCAATTGACTGTTCAACAGTCCTTTGCGAGGAAGATGAAATATCACAGCAGTCATCCTACTGCAAAGCGGATAACTGAGGCCTTGACAACTATGTTGGTGTTAGACGTGCGTCCGGTATCCGCCGTTAGTTCACAGGGAACTAGACAATTTATTGAGGCAGTGTGCCCCCGTTACCAAATACCATCTAGGTTCCACTTCTCTAGGCAGGCGATACCGAGAATGTACACGGACGTCAGAAAAAGACTCACCAGTGTCCTAAAAAATGCAGTTGTACCCAATGTCCACTTAACCACGGACATGTGGACAAGTGGAGCAGGGCAGGGTCAGGACTATATGACTGTGACAGCCCACTGGGTAGATGTATGGACTCCCGCCGCAAGAACAGCAGCGGCGGCACCAGTAGCAGCATCTCGCAAACGCCAACTCTTTCCTAGGCAGGCTACGCTTTGTATCACCGCTTTCCAGAATACGCACACAGCTGAAAACCTCTTACGGCAACTGAGGAAGATCATCGCGGAATGGCTTACCCCAATTGGACTCTCCTGTGGATTTGTGGCATCGGACAACGCCAGCAATATTGTGTGTGCATTAAATATGGGCAAATTCCAGCACGTCCCATGTTTTGCACATACCTTGAATTTGGTGGTGCAGAATTTTTTAAAAAACGACAGGGGCGTGCAAGAGATGCTGTCGGTGGCCAGAAGAATTGCGGGACACTTTCGGCGTACAGGCACCACGTACAGAAGACTGGAGCACCACCAAAAACTACTGAACCTGCCCTGCCATCATCTGAAGCAAGAAGTGGTAACGAGGTGGAATTCAACCCTCTATATGCTTCAGAGGTTGGAGGAGCAGCAAAAGGCCATTCAAGCCTATACAATTGAGCACGATATAGTAGGTGGAATGCACCTGTCTCAAGCGCAGTGGAGAATGATTTCAACGTTGTGCAAGGTTCTGATGCCCTTTGAACTTGCCACACGTGAAGTCAGTTCAGACACTGCCAGCCTGAGTCAGGTCATTCCCCTCATCAGGCTTTTGCAGAAGAAGCTGGAGACATTGAAGGAGGAGCTAACACGGAGCGATTCCGCTAGGCATGTGGGACTTGTGGATGGAGCCCTTAATTCGCTTAACAAGGATTCACGGGTGGTCAATCTGTTGAAATCAGAGCACTACATTTTGGCCACCGTGCTCGATCCTAGATTTAAAGCCTACCTTGGATCTCTCTTTCCGGCAGACACAAGTCTGCTGGGGTTGAAAGACCTGCTGGTGACAAAATTGTCAAGTCAAGCGGAACGCGACCTGTCAACATCTCCTCCTTCACATTCTCCCGCAACTGGGGGTGCGAGGAAAAGGCTCAGAATTCCGAGCCCACCCGCTGGCGGTGATGCAGGGCAGTCTGGAGCGACTGCTGATGCTGACATCTGGTCCGGACTGAAGGACCTGACAACGATTACGGACATGTCGTCTACTGTCACTGCATATGATTCTCTCAACATTGATAGAATGGTGGAGGATTATATGAGTGACCGCATCCAAGTAGGCACGTCACACAGTCCGTACTTATACTGGCAGGAAAAAGAGGCAATTTGGAGGCCCTTGCACAAACTGGCTTTATTCTACCTAAGTTGCCCTCCCACAAGTGTGTACTCCGAAAGAGTGTTTAGTGCCGCCGCTCACCTTGTCAGCAATCGGCGTACGAGGTTACATCCAGAAAATGTGGAGAAGATGATGTTCATTAAAATGAATTATAATCAATTCCTCCGCGGAGACATTGACCAGCAGCAATTGCCTCCACAAAGTACACAGGGAGCTGAGATGGTGGATTCCAGTGGGGACGAATTGATAATCTGTGAGGAGGGGGATGTACACGGTGATATATCGGAGGGTGAAGATGAGGTGGACATCTTGCCTCTGTAGAGCCAGTTTGTGCAATGAGAGATTAATTGCTTCTTTTTTGGGGGGGGTCCAAACCAACCCGTCATATCAGTCACAGTCGTGTGGCAGACCCTGTCACTGAAATGATGGGTTGGTTAAAGTGTGCATGTCCTGTTTTGTTTATACAACATAAGGGTGGGTGGGAGGGCCCAAGGACAATTCCATCTTGCACCTCTTTTTTCTTTTCTTTTTCTTTGCATCATGTGCTGATTGGGGAGGGTTTTTTGGAAGGGCCATCCTGCGTGACACTGCAGTGCCACTCCTAGATGGGCCCGGTGTTTGTGTCGGCCACTAGGGTCGCTAATCTTACTCACACAGTCAGCTACCTCATTGCGCCTCTTTTTTTCTTTGCGTCATGTGCTGTTTGGGGAGGGTTTTTTGGAAGGGACATCCTGCGTGACACTGCAGTGCCACTCCTAGATGGGCCCGGTGTTTGTGTCGGCCACTAGGGTCGCTAATCTTACTCACACAGCTACCTCATTGCGCCTCTTTTTTTCTTTGCGTCATGTGCTGTTTGGGGAGGGTTTTTTGGAAGGGACATCCTGCGTGACACTGCAGTGCCACTCCTAGATGGGCCCGGTGTTTGTGTCTTCTTCTGCACTAGGGTCGCTAATCTTACTCACACAGCTACCTCATTGCGCCTCTTTTTTTCTTTGCGTCATGTGCTGTTTGGGGAGGGTTTTTTGGAAGGGCCATCCTGCGTGACACTGCAGTGCCACTCCTAGATGGGCCCGGTGTTTGTGTCGGCCACTAGGGTCGCTAATCTTACTCACACAGCTACCTCATTGCGCCTCTTTTTTTCTTTGCGTCATGTGCTGTTTGGGGAGGGTTTTTTGGAAGGGACATCCTGCGTGACACTGCAGTGCCACTCCAAGATGGGCCCGGTGTTTGTGTCGGCCACTAGGGTCGCTTATCTTACTCACACAGCGACCTCGGTGCAAATTTTAGGACTAAAAATAATATTGTGAGGTGTGAGGTATTCAGAATAGACTGAAAATGAGTGTAAATTATGGTTTTTGAGGTTAATAATACTTTGGGATCAAAATGACCCCCAAATTCTATGATTTAAGCTGTTTTTTAGTGTTTTTTGAAAAAAACACCCGAATCCAAAACACACCCGAATCCGACAAAAAAAATTCGGTGAGGTTTTGCCAAAACGCGTTCGAACCCAAAACACGGCCGCGGAACCGAACCCAAAACCAAAACACAAAACCCGAAAAATTTCAGGCGCTCATCTCTAGTTAGTATTGAAAAAATACACACAGCTCCTGGTATTTCCTTGTGGTCTCCCATCCAAGTACTAAAACCAGGACCAACACTGCTCAGCTTCCATGATCAGGAGAGATTGGGCAAATCCAGTGTGCTGTGGCTGTAGATGAGCTGGTGGTTTCTGTTACAGCTCTTCTACTTCTAACTTCTGGTACATAAAAGAATACATGTAAAAATTAAATGTACCAAGAAAATGGTGTTGGTAGTTTAAAAACACCTAAAGAATCTGATACTACCAAGCAGTCTCCCATCCATGTATTAACAAAGTCCAATACTGCTTTGCTTCAAAAATCAAATGAGATTGGGCATATCCAGTGTGGTGTGGCTTTAGATAAGCTTTGTGGTTTCTGTTAGAGCTCTTCTACTTCTAACTACTGGTACATTAATGAATATCTATAAGGTTGTAGTTTATCCAATATGCCTTTACTACCTTACCTTTCAACCCCCCCTCCCTCCCCTCTTCTCCTTATAGCTTCCTTAGTTCTCTCCTCCTCGTGTGTGCGTTATTTGTTTTCTCATACGTCCTAGAGGATGCTGGGGTCACATTAAGAACCATGGGGTATAGACGGGATCCGCAGGAGACATGGGCACTTTAAGACTTTCAAAGGGTGTGAACTGTCTCCTCCCTCTATGCCCCTCCTCCAGACTCCAGTTTTAGTATTGTGCGCAGTGATACTGGATGCACTACAGGGGAGCTCTACTGAGTTTCTCTGAAAAGACTTGTTAGTTTTTTTTATTTTCAGGGAGTCTGCTGGCAACAGTCTCCCTGCTTCGTGGGACTTAGGGGAGAGAAGTATGACCAACTTCTAGTGAGTTCAATGGCTCTGCTTCAGGCTGACAGGACACCATTAGCTCCTGAGGGTGCTGATCGCTGGGTACGCCTAGATGCACACTCCCGAAGCCTGCCGTCACCCCCTTACAGAGCCAGAAGACAGGTGAGTAGCAGAAGAACAGAGACTTCTTCTTCAGTGACGGCATTCTGAGGTACCGAGCAGCGAGCGGAACGCTGCGCGCCATGCTCACACACAAACACAGGCACTGCAGGGTGCAGGGCACAGGGGGGGGGGGGGCACCCTGGGCAGCATAAATTCCTCACAAAAGGCTGGAAAAAGTGGACATTAGTGCCTGGGCACTGTCCTTACCCCACTAGCGTAATTAATTATTTCTGAGCGGGACAGATACGCGCCATTACAGCGGCGGGGCTTCTTCCTCACCTCACCAGAACATCTTTAGAGCATTACAAGTCTATCACTATAGAGTTTATTATTTCCCAGACTGTGTACTTTTGGCGCTGGATTGTGAGCTGAAAAATCCTCTGTGTCCCTCTGACAGATTTACTGACGGTCTGTCCCCCATAAGCCGGTGTGTCTGTGGGTACTTGGTATATGTGTGTCAACATGTCGGTGGCTGAATGTTTTTCCCAAGAGGAAACTATATTAGGAATGCAGACATATGATGGTGGCCCTGTTGGCACCACCAATAACTGACTTGGTAAATGTTTCAGTAATATCAGAGTAAGGTTGGATAAATCTGTGTCCCAGACACAGACGTAGAGAATAGATGTGATATTCATGGCTATGTTTCTTTTCCCTCAGGCCCCGCTGGGTCGCAAAAATGTTATTTTGCCCAGTTACTACACACTGATACTGACACGGATACTGATACTTATGTCGACCATAATGTTTCCTGATTAGATCCAATATTGGCAAGGAGCATTCAGTACATGATTGTGGATATTAAGGACATATTAAAATCACTGAAGACCCTGCTGTTCCTGACAAAGGGGTCTATATGTATGTATATATAGATATATAATGAAAGCTGATGTAACGTTCCTCCATCTCTGTTTGAGAAAGTCTGGGCCAGCTCGACAAGATGGTTTCAAATCCCCAAAAGGATTCTGGTTGTTTATTCATTTCCCGCCGCGGACAGAATAAAGTGGGAGTCACCCCCTGTTCTGCACGGGGCCCTGTCACAAATCCAGCGGATCGTATGCAGGAAGCTACATTATTTCTAGTTATGTAACCACGGGTACATTACTTAGACCTGCCATTACATGTGCATGGGTGAGTAGTAGTATTCAAGAATTGGTCGAATACCTTGTCATCCGATATAGATACCCTGGAGAGATGGGATACTCCTTACGTTGTATCATATCAAGGACACTGCAGCATACTTACGTGAGACTGCAAGGGATATAGGACTCTTGAGTTCACGGGCCAATTTCATGGCAGTGTCGGATAGGAGGGCATTGTGGATTCACCAAGAGAATTCTGATGCTGACTCCAAGAAGAAAGGGAGTCTCTTCCCTATGAAGGTGAAGCCTTGTTTGGTGACTGCCTAGTTAATTTGATCTCGGCAGCTCCCGCAGGTAAGTCAACCTTCTTGCCCTATGTTCCCTCCCAACGGATGAAGACGCATCATTATCTGATGCAGTCATTTCGGCCCAATAGATATGCAAGAAGTTAAGATTCCCCTTTCTTTGCAGGTAGAGGAAGGAGAAGAGAGAAGAGGTCTGCATCCTCTTCAAGATCGCAGGAGCAGAGATCATCCTCTGATAGCCAGACAGCTGATTGGATGGATATGTGGAATGTTTTAAATGCTAGTGTAAACTCATTGCACAAAAGATTAGACAAGGCAGAAGCTTTGGGACAGTCAGGGTTTCAACCCATGCCTGATCCTATGTTGCAGGGACTGTCAGGGTCTCATAAGCGCCCACTATCCAGATTGTTGACACAGATACCGACACGGATTCTGACTCCAGTGTCGATTACGATGATGCAAAGTTACAGCCAAAATTGGCAAAATCCATTCGATTTATGATTATGGCAATAAAAGATGTTTTGCACATCACAGAGGAACCCCCTGTCGCTGACAAGAGGGTACATATGTACAAGGGAAAGAAGCCTGAGGTAACCTTTCCCCCCTCACACGAGCTGAACGAGTTATGTGAAAAAGCTTGGGAATCTCCAGATAAAAGACTGCAGATTTCCAAAAGGATTCTTATGGCGTATCCTTTCCCATCAACGGATAGGTTACGATGGGAATGCTCCCCTAGGGTGGACAAAGCATTAACACGCTTATCCAAGAAGGTAGCCCTCCCGTCCCAGGATACGGCTACCTTCAAAGAGTGTGCTGACCGCAAACAGGAGATTACCCTGAAGTCCATTTATACACATTCAGGTACCTTACTCAGACCGGCAATTGCGTCGGCCTGGGTGTGTAGTGCTGTAGCGGCATGGACAAATACCTTATCTGAGGGGATGGATAGCCTAGACAAGGATACTATTTTATTGACCCTGGGGCATATAAGAGATGCTGTCCTATATATGTGTGTATGCAAACTACAGGTGGTGCTGCAGGGCCCACACCCTTTTACTTGTCTTGTAGAGCAGCTCTGAAGCTGTTACAGTGCCCAGCTGCTGCAAGAAATCAGCTTGAATGCTTCAGGGGCTTGGGCATGGCCAACATGAGCCCCACACCGAAGGAGGGTGGGGGTGTTTAATGCAAACTTGGGGTTATACAAGCGCCGCAAAAGGCCGCCATGCCCTGCATGCCCCTTTTCTCTTTTCATATACAGATGAGGGTTCCAGCCAACTTTGGCCCACTGCTTGGATGACATCACCGTATGCAAATCCGTCTGCTGCAGACCTTCCCCCAGGAATGCTTGCAATAGTTGTTGCATATGGTTTAATGTCTGAGGGTGCTTCAGTATTAGGCAGCCTTCCGCCCTCCCATGTTCATCTGAAAAGATGTGGTCTCCCTGCAGTTGTTGTCCCCAGACGAGAGTTCCCTTGTGCTTCCTCAGTTAAATCTCCTTAACTTGACGGGGGTGTGCCCGAGCAGCCGCCCTCCCCAGCCCTATCCCAACACATACTTATCTTGCATATGAGATCTCTTGATCATGAAGATAGTTCTCACAGGTTGAGGTTCATCCTGGCCCCGCTCCCCGCTGGAGAGCGCTGATGGGGACAGCAGCGGGGCTTCAGCAGAAGGGTGAGTATGTGTGGCCAGAGACCTCCTTTCCCATGTGCAGGCCTGCAGAGTCTGCCACGCAGGATGGGGCATGTGGCACTCTCCCTCCCAGGGGCTCTTCCAGATGTAGCTCCTCAGCAGTATTTTTCCCGGGCTGCGCGGCGCTCTCCCCGACTGGCATCCGCCCTGGAACACTGCCTTCCTCAACGCAACATCAGCAGGGGGCCCTGGCCTCATCACCATCCCAGGTCTTTCTCATGTATGTATCATGTATGTGTGTGTGATATATGTATGAATCATATATGTTTGTGATATATATATAAATATATATGTATGTATCTATCTATCTATCTATCTATCTATCTATCTATCTATCTATCTATCTATCTATCTATCTATCGTATGTGTGTGTATATATATGTATCTATCATGTATGTATGTATGTATCTATCTTGTATGTATGTGTTCTATCTATCTATCTATCTATCGTGTGTGTGATATATGTATGTATCTATCATGTATGTGTTATATGTATGTATCACACCTTCCTCTATACATATACATACATACATACATACATACATACATACATACATACACACACCTATATCTGTACGTACACTGACATACACACACCAACATCTATAGATAAACACGCTGACCCCTAAACGTACACCAACGTACCCACACCTGCATCTATACCTACACATGCTGACACGTGGACGTACACCGGCTTACCCACATGTGAATCTATACATACATGTGCTGACACCTGGACATACACTGATGTACCCACACCTAACATCTATACATACACATGCTAACACCTGGACGTATACAGACGTACCCACATTTGCATCCATGCATATATAGATGTAGGTGTGTGTACGTCAGTGTACGTCCAGGTGTCAACGCGTGTATGTATAGATGCAGGTGTGGGTACGTCTGTGTATGTCCAGGTGTCAGAATGTGTATGTATAGATGCAGGTGTGGGAACGTCAGTGTAGGTTCAGGTGTCAGCGCGTGTATGTATAGATGCAGGTGCTTGTATGTCCAGATGTCAGTGCATGTATGTATAGATGCAAGTGTGGGTACGTCGGTGTATGTCCATTTGTCAGCGCGTGTATATATAGATGCAGGTGCTTGTATGTTGGTGTATGTCCAGGTGTCAGCATGTGTATGTATAGATGCAGGTGTGGGAATGTTGGTGTATGTCCAGGTGTCAGGGCGTGTATGTATGGATATTAGGTGTGGGTACATCAGTGTATGTCCAGGTGTTAGCGCATGTATGTATAGATGCAGGATAATAATCACACAGCGTGCCCCCCACCAATCACAAACCTCCCCCACCCCCTGTATGACATAAACACCGCTAATTCCACTTACACACAATAATTTCAGTTTGCGACCAGGAGCCGGCAATGTATGTGCACCCAAATGAAGCCACTGTACATGCCCTGCAGGCTGCTATGTACTGCACAGGTGCAACAAATGTAAATGCCCTATCTTTAAAATGGGGCATATTTTACTAAATTAAAAAAACCTGTAACTTTCTGTAAAACCTTAACCCCAAAAGGCACTACACTAACATCGGGGTGTAGAGTTGGATCTTGATCCAAGGCACCAACAGGCTAAAGCTTTGACTGTTCCCAGGATGCCTTGCACCGCCTCCTCTACAACCCTGCCCAGTGGCGTAACTAGACCTTTGTGGGCCCCATAGCAAAATTCTGAATGGGCCCACCAGCACTCAACAAGAATGAGTGGCGTTTGGGGTCAGAAAAGTAGAGGGGAAGGGGTCTGACAGAGTAGGGGGCAGGACATGAATGAATAGAAACTGAGGTGTCCATTATATAAAGAAATACAGTATGTGTGTCTGTGTGTATATCACACACACACACATATAAGGGAAATTCAAATGCCCTCAATTATTGCGCCCATTACACTCTGGTTTAGGTGCACAAAGCACCTAAACCTGAATAAAGTAATGGGCGCGATCATGAAAAGACACCGTTTGGTTGCCCAAATGGGTCTCTTTGCACACATTTCAGCTTGTTTCCCCTGGGGGTAGCTAGCTGAAATAAACATGTCGCACCCGTTGGCAGCAACATTAGAATAGCTGCTGACGGGCACGATTGAGGGAGGAAAGGGACATTTGAATCCAGCCCATAGATGCAATGTGAATATGTAATTTGTACCTTCCTATCTTAAAATGTATATAGTAGTGTTTACACTAGAGGTCTTTCCGAACCCCCTAATCCTAACATTGTAATTTGCTTTAGGGCGCACCTCCAATTAGTCTAGTGTTTCGTATTTTCACATTAAATACTTTCTTGCATTGGTTGGTTAAAGATTAGATCGTATATTTTTCTAGATATAGCTGTGCATAGTCTACAAGGCTACATGCTTCTCCCCTAACTAGAGATGTGCAGCGGGCATTTTTCGTGTTTCATGTTTTGGTTTTGGTTTCGGATCCGCAGTTGTGTTTTGGATACGGACGCGTTTTGGCAAAACCACCCTTTCGGGTTTTGTATTCGGGTGATTTTTTTTTAAAACCTCAAACAGCTAAAATCATAGAATTTGGGGGTAATTTTGATCCTATAGTATTAAGCTCAATAACCATAATTTCTACTCCTTTCCAGTCTATTCTGAACACCTCACACCTCCCAATATTATTTTTAGTCCTAAAATTTGCACCAAGGTCCCTGGATGACTAAGCTAAGCGACCCAAGTGGGCAGCACAAACACCTGGCCCATCTAGGAGTGGCACTGCAGTGTCAGACAGGATGGCACTTAAAAAAATAGCCCCAAACAGCACATGATGCAAAGATAAATAAAAAAAGAGGCGCAAGATGAAATTGCAGTGTGTCTCTCCTGCTCAGTGTCAGTTCTCAGTAGTATCCTCATCAGTGCTCAGTATCACTGCTCATTGTCTTGTGCTGCAATGTGGTGCTCAGTATACTAGAGTACATTACTAATAGTCCAGTGCTGCATCTTGCTGCTCAGTGTCAGTTCTAGTATCCTCATCAGTGCTCAGTATCACTGCTCATTGTCTTGTGCTGCATTGTGGTGCTCAGTATACTACAGAACATTACTAATAGTCCAGTGCTGCATCTGGCTGCTCAGTGTCAGTTCTAGTAATCTCATCAGTGCTCCGTATCACTGCTCATTGTCTTGTGGTGCTCAGTATACTACAGTACATTACTAATACTCCAGTGTCTTGTGCCGCATATGGCTGCTGTAGGGTGCTGTGGTAGTGTCCTGTCACTGTGCATATGTCATCATTCCAGTCACAGTGATATCTGGTATCTATCTAGTGGTATCTAATTCCAGACATTACCACCGTCTAATTCCAGATATATTACTGGCATATAATTCCACACATTAAAAAATGGAGAACAAAAAGGTGGAGGGTAAAATAGGGAAAGATCAAGATCCACTTCCACCTAGTGCTGAAGCTGCTGCCACTAGTCAAGGCAGAGACAATTCAATGCCATCAACATTATGTAATGATTATACGATACATTATATATCATATCATTGTATGGTTGTAAAATACAACTTAAAAACTTTAATGAATAAATACATAAAGTAGCTTTTATGTAACCTTTTTAAACCTATTAGCATAGACCGAATCTCATCGTGTGTATAGGCCTTTAGTTCAACAACAGCATGGGACCAGTTAGTGTGTTTTGACCACTGCACAGCACCTGGTGTTATATAGTAAGCACCACTATGGCATAGTATACAGCATTATGGGCCTGATATGAGTGTGACCAGCGGTGATGTGGAATGCAGTAGGAGGTGCTGTTTAGCAAGCACCACTTCTATATTCACCATGCAGTATATTGTGTGAATATAGAAGTGTTGGCTGTGTTATGTATTAGAGTAATTATTGCAGCTCCCAGCTAAAATTGCAACAATGTAATTTAGTGACAAGCTGCAGAGATTAACCCTTTCTGTGGCTGCTGCACAACCTCTATTCATATCGCTGAATTCAATTAGGGAGATGTTCTCACCCCGCGAGCAAGCGCAGGTATATGCCACACTTAAATGTATGGGTATGGTCTCCATAAAATGAGCGTAGCCTTGCAGGCAAAGACTACCTTACACCCTAGTTCTTGACCCTGCACCAACAGACCTCGGCCACCACAGGGAAAAAAGTACAGTAATTTCCACCATGTTAAGCCCCACACATTAATGCCCTTTGGAACATATTATGTCACACACCACAATATCTGTGATACACTATGCCCTACAGTAAAGCTTCTAATTACTTTTACAAAAACTGCTCAACGCCAAGAGTTTCACGTGCTGGGTGTCATGCTCATTGCCAGGGGTTTCACTCTCTGGGTGTCATGCTCATTGCCAGGGGGAACGCAGTAGGAGGTGTTATATAGTAAGCACCACTATGGCATAGTATATAGCATTATATATATTGTGAGCACTGGTGATGTTGAGTGCAGTAGAGCTGCTGCTGGGTAATTACAATTTACTTCAACCACCAATATATTCTGCTGCACTATATATATGAAGATCTAATTCTGCTGGGTAATTACAATTGACTACAACCACCAATATATTCTGCTGCACTATATCTATATTTGCAAAGCTAATTCTGCTGGGTAATTACAATTGACTACAACCACCAATATATTCTGCTGCACTCTATCTATATATGCAAAGCTAATTCTGCTGAGTAATTACAATTGACTACAACCACCAATATATTCTGCTGCACTATATCTATATATGCAAAGCTAATTCTGCTGGGTAATGCAAATTGAAACATTATTGCATAGTATGTGATTTTTAAGTACTTTTTTAAAGTTTTGAATGATAAAGACCCAGTTTAATCTTTGTGGAATGCCTGGTTGTTGTTTTTAAGGTAATTTATTGCCTGGCATTTGAGGTGGGGGGGGGTTTGGTTACAGATTTCAATTATTGATTTTACTTGTAATAGTCTTCTACTTAAGTCCAATGGTGTAGGCTGTGCAAAGCCGTTTGGCTGTGCATTTATTGATCCAAGCGTGCATTTTTATCAAAGCGTGATAAAATTGACACATAACAGCAGCGTTCAATCAGCGTTAATTTATCTTCAGCTGATATCGATTGTGAATTGACGTTTCTTCTCTTCTTGTCACCTACAGTTAATTACAATTGACTACAACCACCAATATATTCTGCTGCACTATATCTATATATGCAAAGCTAATTCTGCTGGGTAATGCAAATTGAAACATTATTGCATAGTATGTGATTTTGAAGTACTTTTTTAAAGTTTTGAATGATATAGACCCAGTTTAATCTTTGTGGAATGCCTGGTTGTTGTTTTTAAGGTAATTTATTGCCTGGCATTTGAGGGGGTGGGGTGTGGTTACAGATTTCAATTATTGGTTTCACTTGTAATAGTCTTCTACTTAAGTCCAATGGTGTAGGCTGTGCAAAGCCGTTTGGCTGTGCATTTATTGATCTAAGCGTGCATTTTTATCAAAGCGTGATAAAATTGACACATAACAGCAGCGTTCAATCAGCGTTAATTTATCTTCAGCTGATATCGATTGTGAATTGACATTTCTTCTCTTCTTGTCACCTACAGGTAATTACAATTGACTACAACCACCAATATATTCTGCTGCACTATATCTATATATGCAAAGCTAATTCTGCTGGGTAATGCAAATTGAAACATTATTGCATAGTAAGTGATTTTGAAGTACTTTTTTAAAGTTTTGAATGATATAGACCCAGTTTAATATTTGTGGAATGCCTGGTTGTTGTTTTTATGGTAATTTATTGCCTGGCATTTGAGGGGGTGGGGTGTGGTTACAGATTTCAATTATTGGTTTCACTTGTAATAGTCTTCTACTTAAGTCCAATGGTGTAGGCTGTGCATTTATTGATCTAAGCATGCATTTTTATCAAAGCGTGATAAAATTGACACATAACAGCAGTGTTCAATCAGCATTAATTTATCTTCAGCTGATATCGATTGTGAATTGACGTTTCTTCTCTTCTTGTCACCTCCAGGTAATTACAATTGACTACAACCACCAATATATTCTGCTGCACTATATCTATATATGCAAAGCTAATTCTGCTGGGTAATGCAAATTGAAACATTATTGCATAGTATGTGATTTTGAAGTACTTTTTTAAAGTTTTGAATGATATAGACCCAGTTTAATCTTTGTGGAATGCCTGGTTGTTGTTTTTAAGGTAATTTATTGCCTGGCATTTGAGGGGGTGGGGTGTGGTTACAGATTTCAATTATTGGTTTCACTTGTAATAGTCTTCTACTTAAGTCCAATGGTGTAGGCTGTGCAAAGCCATTTGGCTGTGCATTTATTGATCTAAGCGTGCATTTTTATCAAAGCGTGATAAAATTGACACATAACAGCAGTGTTCAATCAGCGTTCAATCGAAGTGAAAAAGAAGGAAAACAGAAGCACACCAATCTAACAAAACAAAGAAAACTGAAGAACTAATAACAAATGTGAGTCACTTACTCCTCAGATCACTCACCTCCTGATTGTTGCATCTGATTACATAGCACAGAACTACCTTACTTGGACATTTCATAAACCATCCATTTCACCTACAAATGCCTGTATCTGTATTATTGTAATTTTGTTTTTTAAGCACAGCTGCACCAATGCAATTTTGCCTGCAAACACTTAAAACATCTAACATAATTACCATTGCTTCTTAAACCTCTCACAATCCTTTCATTTCTTACACTCCAAATACATTTCTGCACCCACTTTATCTACGCTTTTGACTCATTTCATACTAAATCTACACCCCTTGAGCCTACACTGCTTTTCTCACCTGCATTTCTGCAATTCTTCTGCTCGGATTGCCTTACAGTCTCCTCTCCTACTTCCACTACTTCAACCTATTTACCTACTTAACACTATGTCAAGGTTTTCTTATACTCCCCACATCACTCAGTGTCTACCTAATAATGTATCTTTATCCTTCCCCACTAGTCTCCTCCACCTCCTCCTCTCTCCCCTCCTCTGTCTCCCCTCCATCCCTCTGTTTCCTTCCCCCACCTTTCCTGTTACCCCACTTTCATTCACCTCTGCCCCATGGTCCTGCTACCCCACAACTCAGCCCTGCTCCCTCTCTCCCTTCCCTGTCACCTCCCCACACCCCCATCCACATCACACTGACCTCCCTCCCTGCCCACCTCCTGCAGTTTCCACTCCTAGCTCAGGCACCCGTACCATCACTACTCTCTCATCATCCCTGCCCTCAAAGTTAATCCCACCTCATCGCTACAGCAACCCTGAAAATCTAATTCACATCTCTCCCACAAACTCATACCCCCTATCCTGTGCCCTCTGGAATGCCAGATCTGTTTGTAACAAACTGGTCCCCACTCATGACCTTTTCATTTCCAACTCCCTACACCTACTAGCCATTACTGAAACTTGGATTACGCCCTCTGACACTACTTCTGCTGCTGCTCTCTCTGCTGGGGGCCTTACATTCACACACACACCCCGACCTGGGGGTCGCCATGGGGGTGGTGTTGGGATCCTTTTACCTTCTAGTTACTCCTACCAACTCATACCACCAGAACCATCCCTTATATTCTCTACATTTGAGGACCACGCCATATGCCTCTTCCAACCAGTCCATCTTAGAGTAGCTGTCATTTACCGCCCCCCTGGCACTGCTTCCAAATTCATCGACAACTTTGCTTCCTGGCTTCCTCACTTCCTCTCTTCTGACATTCCCACCATTATCCTAGGCGATTTCAACATCCCTATTGACATCCCCACACAATCCCCTGCCTCTAAACTCCTTAACCTCACCTCTTCACTTGGTCTCTCCCAGTGGACCTCCTCACCCTCCCATGTGAATGGGAGCTCACTGGATCTGGTCTTCACTCACCGCTGTGATATTTCTGATTTTTCCAACTCCCCATTTCCCCTCTCTGACCACCACCTGCTCTCCTTCAACCTATCTCTCTCGACTTCCCCATCTCTACCTCCTAAGGCTACCATCACTAAGCGTAACATTGAAGCTATTGACACCACATTCCTTTCCTCCCTGTTTGACTCACTTCTCTCTCCTATTCTCTCTCTCTCATGCCCTGAACAAGCCACTTCCACATACAATGCTTCCCTTACTTCTGCTCTTGACTCTGTTGCTCCACCAACCACTATCTAGTGAAACCTTTGTTTTTTGATGGCTCAGTGTACACAAACTTTGTTTAATACTCAAAGTTATTAAAAATATTGTATTAAATGAACTTCAGACTGTGTGTATAAGGTGTATATGACACATGAATGAATTCTGTGAATGTACACACACTTTGTTTAATGCACAAAGTTATAAAAAATATTGGCTAAAATGACCTTCAGGCTGTGTGTATAAGGTGTATATGAAACATAAATGCATTATGTGCTTAGATTTAGGTCCCATCACCATGATATCTCGTTATGGTATGCAATTATTCCAAAATACAGAAAAATCCGATATCCAAAATTCCTCTGGTCCCAAGCATTTTGGATAAGGGATACTCAACCTGTAATGCCACTGTATAGGTCCTTGGTACAGCCACATTTAGAATCCTGTGTTCAGTTCCCGAAGCCATATCTCCAGAAGGCTGTAAATACATTAGGGCAACTAAAATTGTGCATGGCCTACATCACAAAACTTACCTGGAAATACTAAAAGATTATGTGTATAGTTTGGAGAAGGGAAGAGGGAACATACAGTAATAGAAACATTTAAATATATAGGGAGGAATGTAATAGGGTGTGAGAATCAGAAAGTGAGAGATTTTGTGTTTTTTCCTGTTGTTTTTTTTTTTTTTATTGTTTGTTTTTTAAAGTGGCAATCCTTTACATGGCAAAACCAGGTTGATATTTGCCATGTAAAGGATTGCCACCGTGGGCATGTGTAGAAGGGGCACTGCTACTGTTGGCATTATGTGTGTAAGCTGCACTGATATGGTGGTTATGTGTATAAAGGGCACTGCGACTGTGGGTATTATTATTATTATTATTATTATTATTACATGTGGTGTAATGACAATAAGATAGTGCTACTGTGTGGCGTATTTTGATTTGGGGTGCTATTGTGTGGCCATGCCCCTTCCTTGTGATACCACACCTTCTTTTTTTAAGGAGCGCACTGTCCCTTTATTAAGTATTGGAGAGAGGGCCCAAATTAATAGTTTGCAGGGAGGCGCCAAACACCCTAGCACTGGCCCTTTGGTAGGGGACAGGATTTGCTTCTGCTTGTGCACATATGTTATGATTGCCAGCCAACAGCACTGGTTTTGCACCTTCCTGATCATAGTATCTCACCTGGCAGGTAAGTAGGAGTTGGGCTAGAGCTGGGGAGGGTCGCTGCTCGGGCACCCCCCTGTCAAGTGAAGGAGATCCAACTGAGGCAGCACAAGGGAACTCTCGAAAGCGCAACCCCACAAAGGCCGCCATGCCCTGCGTGACCCTTTTCTCTTTTCATATGCAGACGAGGGTTGCAGCCAACTATGCCCACTGCTTGGATGACATCACTATATGCAAATCCATCTGCTGCAGGCCTTCCCCCAGGAATGCTTGCAGTAGTTGTTGCATTTGGTTTGTTGTTTGGGGGTGCTTCAGTATTAGGCAGCCTTCTGCCCTCCCACATTCGTCTGAAAATGTGTTCTCCCTGCAGTTGTTGTTCCCAGATGAGAGTTCCCTTGTGCTTCCTCAGTTGAATCTCCTTAACTTGACAGGGGTGTGCCCGAGCAGCCGCCCTCCACAGCCCTATCCCAACACATACTTATCTTGCATATGAGATCTCTTGATCATGAAGATAGTTCTCACAGGGTGAGGTTCATCCATTACATTTTAAAGTAGGAAGGTACAAATTACATATTCAAATTACATATATGTGCTGGATTCAAATGTTTTCCCCCCTTCCTTTCTCAATTGTGCCCATCGGCAGCTATTCTAATGTTGCTGCCAATGGGTGTGACGCATTCATTTCTTCTGTGGGGTACACTGGACTCCACAAGGATTCACATTGTATATGTACACCAGAGTAGGATCTTGATCTGAGGCACCAACAGGCTCAAAGCTTTTGACTGTTCCCAAGATGCTCAGCGCCCCCTCCTCTATAACCTCGCTTCCATGAACAGGGAGCTCAGTTTGTAGTTGGTGCCTTCAGTAGCAGGCCACTTAACAGGGGGCTGCCTCAGGCAGCCTATTCTTAGCTATTAATTTTGGCAAGAAAAGAAGAACTTTTTTTATAAGAATCTACAAGGGCTGCAGCAGGCTAGGTCTAATAGACCTCTTTACTGCAGCTCCATCACTCCCAGTGGCGCAGTATACTCCCGTGCCCCGGTTGCTGGGTCACTGCAGCGGAGGCTCCGGTTTCTTCCTAAGGTCAGTCACACACACACCGCCCTCCGGGATCACGAGGCCGCTGATGGGGGCGGGCCGTGTGCGCACTGGCGTGGACACTGATTACTGGGCAGCCGCTCCACTAGCCACCAGGGACAGTTAAGGAGCACAGCTCTGGGGTTTTTTCTCCTATATTAACCCCATTTTGTACTACCCGCAGTGCATTGTGATAGGTAATGGGGCCTGATTCAGGTTGGATCGCAATCCAACTGCAAAAACTGCTAAGAGCATACGCATCCACCTGCATTTTCTGCGGCACCCCGCAGATAATGCGATCACCTCTGCCTGTGAATCGGTGAAGGGGGGGGGGGAGGGGGGTCAACAACACTCCATTTCCAAGTCAGAGATGGAGCGGTGCGGGGCACGGTTTCAAAATGGGGTCAGCAACGGAGAAACAGGAGGCGTGGTCAGAGCAGCTGCATGACATCACATGGGCCGGACTCTGCCAGTGGAGCCCCAGCGTCATGAGGTAGATTTTGTAGAGGCCGGGGAGGACTTCTGTTCCTGGGAACTAGCTGTGTTGTGCAGCTTTATTCCTCTGCACCTACCTCTGGCAAGAAAGGACGCACCTCGCACTTTCTTGTTTCTTTGTGACCGAAAGGACTGCATTTGATAATGCGGAGCTTTCTTATGCTGTGAGGGAACATAAGGTAAAAAATTTGATTTTCCAACTGTAGCTGTGCGTGTTAATGCTTTGTCCATCCTACGGGAGGATTTCCATCGTAACCTATCCGTTGATGGAAAAGGATACGCCATAAGAATCCTTTTGGAAATCTGCAGTCTTTTATCTGGAGATTCCAAAGCTTTTTCACATAACTCGTTCAGCTCGTGTGACCCCCTCAAAGGTTACCTCAGGCTTCTTTCCCTTGTACATATGTACCCTCTTGTCAGGGACAGGGGGTTCCTCTGTGATGTGCAAAACATCTTTTATTGCCATAATCATATATCGAATGGATTTTGCCAATTTTGGCTGTAACTTTGCATCATCGTAATCGACACTGGAGTCAGAATCTGTGTCGGTATCTGTGTCAACAATCTGGGATAGTGGGCGCTTATGAGACCCTGACAGTCCCTGCAACATAGGATCAGGCATGGGTTGAGTCCCTGACTGTCCCAAAGCTTCAGCCTTGTCTAATCTTTTGTACAATGAGTTTACACTAGCATTTAAAACATTCCACATATCCATCCAATCAGGTGTCAGCGGAGACACCACATTAATTTGCTCCCGCTCCTCTCTAATATAGCCTTCTTCCTCAGACATGTCGACACACGTGTACCGACACACCACACACACAGGGAATACTTTTTCTGAAGACAGTTTCCCCACAAGGCCCTTTGGAGAGACAGAGAGAGAGTATGCCAGCGCACTCCCCAGCGCTATATAACCCAGGAATAACACAGTAACTTAATGTTTGTCCAGTAGCGCTGCTGTATGTAATTTGGGCCGAATTATGTGCCCCCCCTCTCTTTTCAACCCTCTTCTCTACCGTGGTATAAGCAGGGGAGAGTCCGGGGAGCTTCCTCTCAGCGGTGCTGTGGAGAAAAAATGGCGCTGGTGAGTGCTGATGGAGAAGCCCCGCCCCCTCGGCGGCGGGCTTCTGTCCCGCTTAAACTGTAAAATTGGTGGGGGCTCATACATATATACAGTGCCCAGCTGTATATATGTTATATTTTTGCCAAAAAGAGGTTTATATTGCTGCCCAGGGCGCCCCCCCTGCGCCCTGCACCCTTACAGTGACCGGAGTATGTGAGGTGTATGGGAGCAATGGCGCACAGCTGCAGTGCTGTGCGCTACCTCAGTGAAGATCATGAACTCTGTGGAGCCCGTCTATCCCCATGGTCCTTACGGAGTCCCCAGCATCCTCTAGGACGTTAGAGAAACTAGGATTTTAATACCTACCGGTAAATCCTTTTCTCTTAGTCTGTTGAGGATGCTGGGCACCCGTCCCAGTGTGTACTGTGTCTGCAGTTATTAAATGGCCCTTAACTCCAGAACATTTATGTGGAGACAACTTTCCTGACTTGACCATCTTCCTTGGACGTTTTCCCCAGCCTCGGAGGGTTGCATCTGTGGTCCCTAGGATCCAGTCCTGGATCCCGAACCATCGCCCCTCTAGGAGGTGAGAACTGTGCAGCCACCAATGGAGTGAGATTCTGGTCTTGGAAGACAGGATTATCCTCCGGTGCATGTGTAGGTGGGATCCGGACCAATTGTCCAACAGGTCCCACTGGAACACTCTGGCATGGAACCTGCCAAACTGAATGGCCTCGTAGGCCACAACCATCTTCCCCAGCAACTGAATGCATTGATGGATTAACACTCTTGCTGGTTTCAGAATTTGTTTGACCAGACTCTGGATCTCCATAGCCTTTCCACTGGAAGAAAACCTCTTCTGTGTCCAGTATGTGTTATGATTCCAGCACTCTGGTCAGAGAAGATCTTATGGCAAGGACCGGAGCACTGGAACGGAATGCTGGGGAAGGGAGCAGGACAGGAAAATAGCCCCTGGCGCCCTAACTCTGTTGTCTCACCCGTGTTGTCAGAAATCCCCTGCGAGACTATGGTTTCTTGAGCCCTTGGCAGCCGCGTTTGAAGGGCGGATTATGTCTGCCCAACTTCGATGCCCCCCGGTCTTAATGAGAGACAAAGGGAAACCCGAGACAGGGTGATAACAAGAGGCCCTCTAACTAAACAACCAGGCCAGGGGCTAAGCAAACTCAAAACTATAATATGTGCGGAGAAACCGCCAGGAAAAAGGACAACCAAAATATCCACTTGTCCAATTCTCCTACCCGGCACCGCCGAGTACCAGAGAGGACTTGTGGAAGCGGAACCCTCCGCAAATGCTCCAAACACAAAATATAAAAGGTAAAGCGGCTGAGCCGCAACACATGGCAGAGCCGCAACTCACGAACACCACTGGATATAAAACGGTGATCAGTCAGGACTCCAGGGAACCAAACGACCTCTTGGGATGAGATGACAACTCCCGAATACCGGACTTCTGTGGACTGGAATGACCGGATACAGCAGGACTGGAAACAGACTCTCAGCAAACAAAGGCAGCATGCAGGAAGCTATTACCGGCATCTGTGAGAAGCCCTGGGAGTGTATTTAACAAGGAGTCCTCCAATCAGCTGCTAAAGGCTGATTAGAATAAATGCCGTGCAGCTGCCTTGCTGCACGGCCAGAGAGCAGGTGAATATCTTAATTTCCTAAAGCCTAGCAACGGGGAACGCGGTCCACCAGTGGCGTCCCCGTTGCTAGGGTCCGTGCGGCTCAGCGCGCCCGGCGTCTAGCATTGCTTGGGAGCCGGCGGCTGTACGTGCATGGCATCTCTAGTTGCTAGGCGCCGGGCCGCGCAGACCATCAAGCGGACCCCGGCGCCTAACAGTACCCCCCCCTTGAGGAGGGGTCAAGGAACCCCTAAAGCCAGGTTTCTGAGGAAATTCCCGAAAAAATGCCCTCTTGAGCCTCGGGGCATGAAGATCCTTATCCAGGACCCAAGACCTTTCCTCCGGACCATAGCCTTTCCAGTGAACCAGAAAATACAGCCGATCCCGGGACAATTTGGAATCGAGAACCTTCTCTACCAAGAACTCCTGTTGTCCCTGTACATCCACTGGAGATCTACCCTGAGAGATCTTCCGAGGAAATCTACTGGAAGAAACGTATTGTTTCAACAGGGAACAATGAAACGTATTTCCAATCCTGAGAGATCTTGGTAAACGTAACCGAAAGGCAACTGGGTTGACTCTTTTAATAATAAGAAATGGCCCAATAAATTTGGGTCCCAGTCTAGCTGAGGATTGTCGAAGCCTGATGTTGCGAGTCGACAACCACACCCTATCTCCCACCTTAAAAGTGCAAGGACGTCGGAGCCTGTCAGAAAATTTCTTCTCTCGAAAGGCCGCTTTTCTGAGAGCAAGGTGCACCTTTTTCCAAATGGCTCTGAGATGGGAGGTTAAGGTAAGCGAGGAGACTGAGGAATGATGAAAAAAAGAATTAGCTCTGGGGTGAAAACCAAAAACTGAAAAGAATGGAGACTCTTTAGTGGAGGAATGACAAGAATTATTGTAAGCAAATTCAGCCAACGGAAGAAACTCGGACCAATCATTCTGGAGTTTGGCTGAATACAAGCGCAAATATTGTTTCAATGATTGGTTAACTCGTTCGGTTTGCCCGTTGGATTGTGGGTGGTAACCGGATGTTAACGACAATTTCATCTTCAATGAGGCACAAAAACATTTCCAGAATTGTGCGATGAATTGTGGACCCCGATCAGAAACAATATCAGTAGGTAACCCATGAAGCCTGAATACATGGCGGAGAAACAAAACTGCCAACCCTTGGGCAGAAGGCAATCGGGGAAGAGCAATAAAATGAGCCATTTTACTAAAACGGTCCACTACCACCCATATGACTCGGAATCCGGCTGAAAGGGGAAGGTCAACCACAAAATCCATGGAAATATGAGACCACGGCCTGAGAGGAACATTTAAGGGCATAAGTTGCCCGATGGGCAAGGAACGGGGAACCTTATGCTGTGCACAAACCTGACATGAATAAACAAATTCCTTGACGTCTTTAGAAAGACCAGGCCACCATACTGAGCGAGAGACTAACTCCAATGTCTTAGAGACTCCTGGATGCCCTGAAACTTTGTTATCATGGAATTCCGTTAAAACAGTAACTCTCAAAAACTCAGGGACGTAAAGACGACCAGCAGGAGTAATTCTAGGAGCTTGGTGTTGAAGCTGTTTTAACTGGGTAAATAAATCTTGTGTGAGGCCCGCCCAGATGACCGAAGATGGAAGTATGGGGGTAACAGGATTGTTATTGTGAACCAGAAGAAAGCTATGTGACAGGGCATCAGCCTTAGTATTCTTGGAACCAGGCCTGAAAGTGATTATAAATTTGAAACGCGTAAAAAATAATGCCCAACGTGCCTGCCGGGCATTAAGCCGCTTAGCCGATTCAATCTATTGCAGGTTCTTATGGTCAGTCAATACCGAAATAGTATGTTTTGCTCCCTCCAGCCAATGCCTCCACTCCTCGAAAGCCCATTTTACCGCCAGTAACTCCCGATTACCAACGTCATAGTTGGATTCAGCGGAGGAGAATTTCCTGGACATAAAGGCACAAGGATATAACTCCAGAGACTCCGGATCCTTTTGAGAAAGGATAGCCCCCACTCAAACCTCCGAGGCATCAACCTCCACCACAAAGGGCAATTCCGGATTAGGATGTCTGAGGACTGGAGCCGAGACAAAGGCTTGTTTCTAGGCCCGGAAGGACAACTCAGCTTCACGCGACCAGTTGGTAGGATCCGCTCCTTTCTTTGTCAGAGCTACAATGGGAGCAACCAGGTCAGAAAAAGAATGAATGAACCTCCTATAATAATTCGCAAACCCTAAAAAACGCTTAATTGCTTTTAAATTGGTGGGTTGCGCCCAACTAAGGATGGCCTGGAGTTTCTTTGGTTCCATGGAAAATCCCTGAGGGGAAATTATGTACCCTAAAAAAGATACTTCCGTGACATGAAACTCACACTTCTCCAGCTTGGCATATAAATGATTCTCACATAACTTTTGAAGAACCAGACGCACCTGGGTAACATGTTGTTCCATTGATTTAGAAAAAATCAGGATGTCGTCTAAGTAAACGACCACGAATTTCCCTAGGAAGTCACGGAGCACATCGTTAATGAGGTCTTGAAAAACTGCCGGAGCATTGGACAGGCCGAACGGCATCACTAGGTATTCGTAGTGACCCGACTGAGTACTGAAGGCCGTTTTCCACTCATCTCCAGATTTAATTCGGATGAGGTTGTACGCTCCTCTAAGGTCAATTTTAGAAAAAATCACAGCAGAACGTAACTGATCAAAGAGTACAGAAATCAACGGCAAAGGATAGGTGTTTTTAACTGAGATCTTATTCAGGGCTCTAAAATCAATGCAAGGTCTAAGCGAGCCATCCTTTTTCTCCACAAAGAAGAAGCCTGCACTTAAAGGATATTTTGATGGTCTAATAAATCCTTTCTCAAGGCTCTCCTTTACATAATCATTCATAGCCGCAGTTTCTGGCCCGGATAATGCATATAATCTTCCCTTTGGCAATGCGGCACCAGGAATTAACTCAATAGCACAATCATAAGGCCGATGGGGAGGCAGAATGTCCGCATTGCCTTTGGAGAAAACATCAGCAAACTCCTGGTATTCCACCGGAATGAGTTCTGGAATGATAGCTGCTACTCTGACTGGAAACGTGATACATTCCTTATCACAAAAAGTACCCCAATGTGAAATCTCCCCCGACCGCCAATCAATGGTGGGATTATGAAAGGCCAGCCAAGGGTGACCCAGAACAACTGGAACTGCTGGGCAATGTGTAAGAAAGAACTCGATTTTCTCGGAATGTAGAGCTCCTACTGTAAGTAGTACAGGGGGTGTACAGAGAGAAATAATCCCATTAGACAGCGGACTCCCATCTAAGCCATGCATGGTGACACACCTACCCAAAGGTAACTGAGGAATGCCTAAGGCCTTAGCCCAAGTTAAATCCATAAAGTTTCCTGCAGCTCCACTGTCAACAAAAGCCGACACCAAAGAACTGAGGCTGCCAAAGGAAACTTTAACTGGGACTAAAAGGGAGTTATTCGAGGAGATAAGCTGCAGACCTAGGTGAACCCCCTCACAATTCACCTGGTCAAAGCGTTTCCCGACTTGTTCGGACAATTACGAGCAAAATGTCCCTTACCCCCACAGTACAGACAAAGACCAGAATTTTGCCTTCTGGCTCTTTCTTCAGGAGACAGCCGGAAGAGACCCATCTGCATGGTCTCCTCTACGTCTTCAGGAATGGAATATACACACGGACTTGACCTTACAGGTGCTCCCTTTTCAGCCCTCCGCTCTCTGAGACGACGATCAATCTTAATAGAAAGCTCCATGAGTTTATCGAGAGTCTCAGGAGCGGGGTACTGAAGGAGACTGTCTTTTATAGACTCTGATAAGCCGAGGCGAAACTGACTGCGCAGGGCTGGGTCATTCCAGCCACAGTCGTTCGACCAACGGCGAAACTCCGTACAATAAACCTCTGCAGGATTTCTACCCTGTCTGAGAGCGCGCAACTGACTTTCAGCGGACGCCTCTCTATCAGGGTCATCATACAAGAGCCCTAAAGACTCAAAAAAAGCGTCAATTGACAACAATGCCGGATCCTCTGCTCTTAAACCAAATGCCCAGGTCTGAGGATCCCCCTGGAGCAAAGAAATAATAAACCCGACCCGCTGAGATTCAGTACCCGAGGAAGTCGGTCTTAAACGAAAATAAAGTTTACAGGATTCTTTAAAATTAAAAAAACTCTTTTCTATCACCAGAAAAACGGTCAGGCAAATGCATCTTTGGTTCAGGGACTACCCTTGGGGAAGCTCGCAAAAGATCTTCCTGCGACTTCACCCGAAGAGAAAGATCCTGAACCATCTGAGTAAGTTCTAGAATCTGGCTGACTAAGAGCTGACCAGGATTTGGCCCTAAACCTGTTGGATTCATGAGGCCGATAAACTCTCACAAAACTGAATGAGAAAAAATTAAACCCTGTTTAATTTTAAGTTTTGGTATGGCCGGTAATAATGTTATGATTCCAGCACTCTGGTCAGAGAAGATCTTATGGCAAAGACTGGAGCACTGGAACGGAATGCTGGGGAAGGGAGCAGGACAGGAAAATAGCCCCTGGCGCCCTAACTCTGTTGTCTCACCCGTGTTGTCAGAAATCCCCTGCGAGACTATGGTTTCTTGAGCCCTTGGCAGCCGCGTTTGAAGGGCGGATTATGTCTGCCCAACTTCGATGCCCCCCGGTCTTAATGAGAGACAAAGGGAAACCTGAGACAGGGTGATAACAAGAGGCCCTCTAACTAAACAACCAGGCCAGGGGCTAAGCAAACTCAAAACTATAATATGTGCGGAGAAACCGCCAGGAAAAAGGACAACCAAAATATCCACTTGTCCAATTCTCCTACCCGTCACCGCCAAGTACCAGAGAGGACTTGTGGAAGCGGAACCCTCCGCAAGTGCTCCAAACACAAAATATAAAAGGTAAAGCGGCTGAGCCGCAACACACGGCAGAGCCGCAACTCACGAACACCACTGGATATAAAACGGTGATCAGTCAGGACTCCAGGGAACCAAACGACCTCTTGGGATGAGATGATAACTCCCGAATACCGGACTTCTGCGGACTGGAATGACCGGATACAGCAGGACTGGAAACAGACTCTCAGCAAACAAAGGCAGCATGCAGGAAGCTATTACCGGCGTCTGTGAGAAGCCCTGGGAGTGTATTTAACAAGGAGTCCTCCAATCAGCTGCTAAAGGCTGATTAGAATAAATGCCGTGCAGCTGCCTTGCTGCACGGCCAGAGAGCAGGTGAATATCTTAATTTCCTAAAGCCTAGCAATGGGGAACGCGGTCCGCCAGTGGCGTCCCCGTTGCTAGGGTCCGTGCGGCTCAGCGCGCCCGGCGTCTAGCGTTGCTAGGGAGCCGGCGGCTGTACGTGCACGGCGTCTCTAGTTGCTAGGCGCCGGGCCGCGCAGACCATCAAGCGGACCCCGGCGCCTAACAGTATGACTCCCAAAAACAACAACCGCGTCATTGGGACCAACTGCGATTTTGGCAAGTTTAGGAGCCAACCATGTTGTTGAAGAACTGTCAGGGAGAGTGCAATGTTTTGCACCAACTGGTCCCTGGATCTCGCCTTTATCAGGAGATCATCCAAGTACGGGATAATTGTGACTTCTTGCTTGCGAAGGAGAACCATAATTTCCGCCATCACCCTGGTGAAAATCCTCGGAGCCGTGGACAGACCAAACGGCAATGTCTGAAATTGGTAATGACAATCCTGAATTGCAAACCTTAGGTAGCTTGAGGCAGTGGCTAAATGGGAACATGTAAGTAGGCATCCTTTATGTCTACCAAAACCATGAAATCTCCGTCCTCCGGACTGGAGATCACTGCCCTGAGAAATTCCATCTTGAAATTGAATTTCTTTAGGAAGAAATTGAGGGATTTCAGATTTAAGATTGGTCTGACTGAGCCGTCCGGCTTCGGGACCACGAAGAGGCTTGAATAAAAACCTTCTCCCTGCTGACTAAGGCCAATTTGAACAATCGGTGAGGGGGAACGTCTTGAAACCCCAGTTTGTACCCTTGGGACACTATTTGTAAAACCCACGAGTCCAGGTCCGAATGAATCCAGAACTGACTGAAGAGTTTTAGACGTGCCCCCACTGGTGTGGGCTCCTGCAAGAAAGCCCCAGTGTCATGCAGTGGATTTGGCAGAAGCAGAGGACAATCTCTGGTCCTGCGATCTTGAAGAGGCTACAGACCTCTTCCTTTTCCTTCCTTTACCTGCAAAGAAAGGGGAATCTAAACTTCTTGCATATCTATTGGGCCAAAATGACTGCGGTAGATAATGATGCGTCTTCATCCGTTGACAGGGAACATAGGGCAAGAAGGTTGACTTACCATTGAAATGAGGATGCATCTTGCTGCCTTTCCAATGAAGCAAGTTTAATTTAGTAATAGGTGAAAAACCATCCTTACAAAGGTGTTAATCAGAGACTTGGCTTTGTGGACACTTTTCAGAGAACAAATTTGTTAGCATAAAAATAAAGCCAGAAAATGAAGAGCTGTTTAATCACTCAATTGGATTTTTCTGCCAGCATATTTTTTTTCTCTGCAACCCACTGCTAAATTGTGCTTTCTAGCTGTTTTTATAAAATCACTGAATCAAATCTAACTCTGATTACATCAGAGAAGGCCAGGTACCCTACACCATAACAGGGGGTTTGAAATTTTGACTTGTCTACTTAAAGATCACCAAAATCTGATAACAAGGTCAATTAGGTCCCTGGGTGGGATTGAACCACCAAC
Source organism: Pseudophryne corroboree (assembly GCF_028390025.1). NCBI lineage: Eukaryota > Metazoa > Chordata > Amphibia > Anura > Myobatrachidae > Pseudophryne > Pseudophryne corroboree. Next base: position 110,490 of record NW_026967966.1, read on the forward strand.
CTTATGGTTAATAGCCGTACATACTAACTGATTGCGCCACAGAGACACTTTGCAAAAGTCCATACTGACAAAGGCTAATAAGCATTCATCTAAAACGTTTCCTAGAAAAACTTTAAAAAGTCAATAATCTGGAGAGTTTTTGTAAGATGTTTCTTCCATCAACCAACGAAGAAACACATTGGTACTTTCCCATGATGAGTGAGTGCTTCAGGATCTCTTGCACTTACATGTGCAGCAGAGTACTGCAATGGAAGCATGCTGGGCCCATAACCCAGAGGTAGGCAGATTGAAACTATCCTCTGCTATATGCATTTTTTTTTGTTAATTAAAGTAATCCAAAACTGGGATTGATATTTTGTCTCTTTTATTTTTACTTAAAGTACAATAACTTTTACCATTTTAATTTGTTTTAATAGTATATTGACAGTATTGTTTTCTTTCAAAAATCCACTTCATTTTCTTTACCCTATTATTAAAATGGTAATTGACAAAAACAAACTACATTGTCACCAGAAGAGCAATACAAAATGTACAAGTGATATATTAAAATCACCTTTCCAGCTTGAATTTCAATGATGCATTGGGTCAACAATTTTGTGAGAAACATCTTCACCCTTAAATAAAGATTTTCTTAATTCCTTACCTGTGTGCTAATTAGATATCACCTTGTTTTAACATTAAACAGACTTCCACATGAGAAAGCAGCAAGGATGCAGTGGCGTTAATGTTTCCTGGTGTCAACCTGTATTATTTCAGTAGACATTGAAATGAGGATACATCTTGCTGCCTTTCCAATGAAGCAAGTTTAATTTAGTAATAGGTGAAAAACCATCCCTACAAAGGTGTTAATCAGAGACTTGGCTTTGTGGACACTTTTCAGAGAACAAATTTGTTAGCATAAAAATAAAGCCAGAAAATGAAGAGCTGTTTAATCACGCAATTTGATTTTTTTGCCAGCATATTTCTTTTTCTCTGCAACCCACTGCTAAATTGTGCTTCCTAGATGTTTTTATAAAATCACTGAATCAAATCTAACTCTGATTACATCAGAGAAGGCCAGGTACCCTACACCATAACAGGGGGTTTGAAATTTTGACTTGTCTACTTAAAGATCACCAAAATCTGATAACAAGGTCAATTAGGTCCCTGGGTGGGATTGAACCACCAACCTTATGGTTAATAGCCGTACATACTAACTGATTGCGCCACAGAGACACTTTGCAAAAGTCCATACTGACAAAGGCTAATAAGCATTCATCTAAAACGTTTCCTAGAAAAACTTAAAAAAGTCAATAATCTGGAGCGTTTTTGTAAGATGTTTCTTCTATCAACCAACGAAGAAACACATTGGTACTTTCCCATGATGAGTGAGTGCTTCAGGATCTCTTGCACTTACATGTGCAGCAGAGTACAGCAATGGAAGCATGCTGGGCCCATAACCCAGAGGTAGGCAGATTGAAACTATCCTCTGCTATATGCATTTTTTTTTGTTAATTAAAGTAATCCAAAACTGGGATTGATATTTTGGCTCTTTTATTTTTACTTAAAGTACAATAACTTTTACCATTTTAATTTGTTTTAATAGTATATTGACAGTATTGTTTTCTTTCAAAAATCCACTTCATTTTCTTTACCCTATTATTAAAATGGTAATTGACAAAAACAAACTACATTGTCATCAGAAGAGCAATATAAAATGTACAAGTGATATATTAAAATCATCTTTCCAGCTTGAATTTCAATGATGCATTGGGTCAACAAATTTGTGAGAAACATCTTCACCCTTAAATAAAGATTTTCTTAATTCCTTACCTGTGTGCTAATTAGATATCACCTTGTTTTCACATTAAACAGACTTCCACATGAGAAAGCAGCAAGGAAGCAGTGGCGTTAATGTTTCCTGGTGTCAACTTGTATTATTTCAGTAGACATTGAAATGAGGATGCATCTTGCTGCCTTTCCAATGAAGCAAGTTTAATTTAGTAATAGGTGAAAAACCATCCTTACAAAGGTGTTAATCAGAGACTTGGCTTTGTGGACACTTTTCAGAGAACAAATTTGTTAGCATAAAAATAAAGCCAGAAAATGAAGAGCTGTTTAATCACTCGATTGGATTTTTCTGCCAGCATATTTTTTTTTCTCTGCAACCCACTGCTAAATTGTGCTTCCTAGCTGTTTTTTTATAAAATAACTGAATCAAATCTAACTCTGATTACATCAGAGAAGGCCATGTACCCTACACCATAAGAGGGGGTTTGAAATTTTGACTTGTCTACTTAAATATCACCAAAATCTGATCACAAGTTTAATTACATCCCTGGGTGGGATTGAACCACCAACCTTTCGGTTAATAGCCGAACACACTAACCGATTGCGCCACAGAGACACTTTGCAAAAAGTGCATACTGACAAAGGCTAATAAGCATAAATCTAGAACGTTTCCTAGAAAAACATTAAAAAATCAATAATCTGGAGAGTTTTTGTAAGATGTTTCTTCCATCAACCAACGAATAAACACATTGGTACTTTCCCATGATGAGTGAGTGCTTCAGGATCTCTTGCACTTACATGTGCAGCAGAGTACTGCAATGGAAGCATGCTGGACCCATAACCCAGAGGTAGGCAGATTGAAACTATCCTTTGCTATATGCATTTTTTTTGTTAATTTAAGTAATCAAAACTGGGATTGATATTTTTGCTCTTTTATTTTTACTTAAAGTACAATAACTTTTACCATTTTAATTTGTTTTAATAGTATATTGACAGTATAGTTTTCTTTCAAAAATCCACTTAATTTTCTTTACCCTGTTATTAAAATGGTAATTGAAAAAAAAACTACATTGTCACCAGAAGAGCAATACAAAATGTACAAGTGATATATTAAAATCATCTTTCCAGCTTGAATTTCAATGATGCATTGGGGCAACAATTTTGTGAGAAACATCTTCACCCTTAAATAAAGATTTTCGGAATTCCTTACCTGTGTGCTAATTAGATATCACCTTGTTTTCACATTAAACAGACTTCCACATGAGAAAGCAGCAAGGATGCAGTGGCGTTAATGTTTCCTGGTGTCAACCTGTATTATTTCAGTAGACATTGAAATGAGGATGCATCTTGCTGCCTTTCCAATGAAGCAAGTATAATTTAGTAATAGGTGAAAAACCATCCTTACAAAGGTGTTAATCAGAGACTTGGCTTTGTGGACACTTTTCAGAGAACAAATTTGTTAGCATAAAAATAAAGCCAGAAAATGAAGAGCTGTTTAATCACTCGATTGGATTTTTCTGCCAGCATATTTTTTTTTCTCTGCAACCCACTGCTAAATTGTGCTTCCTAGCTGTTTTTTTATAAAATAACTGAATCAAATCTAACTCTGATTACATCAGAGAAGGCCATGTACCCTACACCATAAGAGGGGGTTTGAAATTTTGACTTGTCTACTTAAATATCACCAAAATCTGATCACAAGTTTAATTACATCCCTGGGTGGGATTGAACCACCAACCTTTCGGTTAATAGCCGAACACACTAACCGATTGCGCCACAGAGACACTTTGCAAAAAGTGCATACTGACAAAGGCTAATAAGCATAAATCTAGAACGTTTCCTAGAAAAACATTAAAAAATCAATAATCTGGAGAGTTTTTGTAAGATGTTTCTTCCATCAACCAACGAATAAACACATTGGTACTTTCCCATGATGAGTGAGTGCTTCAGGATCTCTTGCACTTACATGTGCAGCAGAGTACTGCAATGGAAGCATGCTGGACCCATAACCCAGAGGTAGGCAGATTGAAACTATCCTTTGCTATATGCATTTTTTTTGTTAATTTAAGTAATCAAAACTGGGATTGATATTTTTGCTCTTTTATTTTTACTTAAAGTACAATAACTTTTACCATTTTAATTTGTTTTAATAGTATATTGACAGTATAGTTTTCTTTCAAAAATCCACTTAATTTTCTTTACCCTGTTATTAAAATGGTAATTGAAAAAAAAACTACATTGTCACCAGAAGAGCAATACAAAATGTACAAGTGATATATTAAAATCATCTTTCCAGCTTGAATTTCAATGATGCATTGGGGCAACAATTTTGTGAGAAACATCTTCACCCTTAAATAAAGATTTTCGGAATTCCTTACCTGTGTGCTAATTAGATATCACCTTGTTTTCACATTAAACAGACTTCCACATGAGAAAGCAGCAAGGATGCAGTGGCGTTAATGTTTCCTGGTGTCAACCTGTATTATTTCAGTAGACATTGAAATGAGGATGCATCTTGCTGCCTTTCCAATGAAGCAAGTATAATTTAGTAATAGGTGAAAAACCATCCTTACAAAGGTGTTAATCAGAGACTTGGCTTTGTGGACACTTTTCAGAGAACAAATTTGTTAGCATAAAAATAAAGCCAGAAAATGAAGAGCTGTTTAATCACTCAATTGGATTTTTCTGCCAGCATATTTTTTTTCTCTGCAAACCACTGCTAAATTGTGCTTCCTAGCTGTTTTTATAAAATCAATGAATCAAATCTAACTCTGATTACATCAGAGAAGGCCAGGTACCCTACACCATAAGAGGCGGTTTGAAATTTTGACTTGTCTACTTAAAGATCACCAAAATCTGATAACAAGATCAATTACATCCCTGGGTGGGATTGAACCACCAACCTTTTAGTTAACAGCCGTACACACTAACTGATTGCGCCACAGAGACACTTTGCGAAAGTGCATACTGACAAAGGCTAATAAGCATTCATCTAAAACGTTTCCTAGAAAAACTTTAAAAAGTCAATAATCTGGAGAGTTTTATAAGATGTGTTGAATACTGTGACAGAGGCAACCTGCTGAAGGCCTAACAGTTATGTGTGTGCACTACGGGATAGTACGTATATTATGTATACATCCAATAAGCAAAGGGTTCTCATATTCACTAGTATAATATGAAAGCATAACAGAATCCATTTTGATTCTAGCTAGATGATATAGCAAATTCATCTTGAACTTTTTACACACCCTGAGAGAAAAACAACTTTGTTGGCTAAGTATTGTTTCCACATACGCACTTTCTAAAAGCTCATAGAGACCAGATGTAATTCCTAATATGGACACAGTTGAAGCTCACGAGTATCTTTTTAGTATTCTTGACAATTGTCCCAATATTGCATAACTCTATTGCCTAACATTGTATTCCTGGGGTATGAAATCATATGGGAGGAATATACAAAAGGGGTGTAACTGTGTATTATATAAAACTCATTGTTGATACGTGTATGTTGTTGTTAAATGATTTGACACAGGACGAGAGAATGCTACTTCTCCCCTGTATACGGGCGTGGCCCTTTGAATAAATAATAATTGATTTTTATAAATCCATTTTCAATTCATTCTTTTACCTAACAACCCAAACAGCAACAAGATGGTTAATTTAGTTAATCCAAGAGAATTCAACAGATGGGGGCTATGTCCTTGGAACTATAGATCTCGATCTCTTCATCAAATTCTCAAAGGGGTGTGCCAGCCAGCCAGCAGCTGATGATGGAAGGAACATCCCAAGTCATAACAGCACTGGTAAGTATAGAATACCATGGTATGTGCTGTATTCCAGTACATGCTGTTTCTATACCTGCCAGCTGTCTGTGTGATTGTATTTTTTATAATATGAGAATGAGAAGTGGAGAGATTGAAAAAAAACTAGTAAAATAACTCAGGGACCTGTTTGTTGTTGCTTGTTTGTAAAATGAATACCAAAATTATGTCCAAATCGGTTGAAGGACCAAGTAACTCGGAAATGATGATTGACAGATGCTGTTGCATGTAAATAAGAATACCAAAATTAATTCAAAGATTTGAGCAAAGAAACAGTGACCTGTGTTTTTCACTCTATGAATGATTGCATGAATAAGTGCTTTGGACCAAGAGCCAAATAAAGTAAAAAGCACATAGATCACCTCCACTTGTTAGTCAGCTACACGTGTATAAGAAGGGTACATTAGAAAAAAATAGAGTGAACAACCCGAGGTTATAGGGATTATATGTAACTGAGTGTAAGTATATATTGCAATACTGAGCTGCTAAGAGCTGCTGGTTGTTTTAAGCATAACCTAAGCATGTTGCTTTGTGATTGTAGTTGTGATAAGAGGATCTACTGCAGCTTCCCAGTTGACAGACGTGTCGCGTGTGTGAAAAATTGCAGGGATTGCGAATTTTTCCAGCGTATGGGAAGGGCAGGGAGGATTAACCCTAAGTGTGCATATCATGTATGGAAGAAATATTCCATAGAAGCACAAATTTTGTATAGTACTGTGACAAAGGGTACAGTATATGTTTTGCATTTAAATCATGCTGTATAATATTGGCCTGATCAACCAATACTAAGCGTATTTTGAAATCGGCAAAACTGTTGAAATCTGCAAGAAATTGAAGTTTGCAAACTGTATTTAAATTTGTGTGTTATGGTTTTGTGTGTGGGACATAATGTTCAGTTAAGTATATTCTCAGATCTGTGTCTAATGGAAACCTTCTGTCTGTGATTGGCATGGTTACAAGTTTTGAAATAATAAGGTTTGTGGTACCGAAACCGGACGGTTCGGTGAGACCCATTTTAAATTTTAAATCTTTGAACACGTATATAAAACGGTTCAAGTTCAAGATGGAATCGCTCAGGGCGGTTATCTCAAGCCTGGAGGAAGGGGATTACATGGTATCACTGGACATCAAGGATGCTTACCTGCATGTCCCCATTTACTCTCCTCACCAGGAGTACCTCAGATTTGTGGTACAGGACTGTCATTACCAATTCCAGACGCTGCCGTTTGGTCTGTCCACGGCACCGAGGGTGTTTACCAAGGTAATGGCCGAGATGATGATACTCCTGCGAAAAAAGGGAGTTATAATTATCCCGTACTTGGACGATCTCCAGATAAAGGCGAGGTCCAAGGAACAGTTGTTGATCGGAGTAGCACTAGAATTAAAATTTTAAAGCCTCCTGTTAGGCCATCATCTACACGACATAGCCCTGAATTTTCCAATGCGCAGCTCTTTGCAAAAGAGAGATATTGGCAAGGAAAAGCTGTCTTGTACCTTTGCATTTTTCTCCCAAACGAAGGACACTAGAAAGAAAATTTTAAAGCCTCCTGTTAGGCCATCATCTACACGACATAGCCCTGAATTTTCCAATGCGCAGCTCTTTGCAAAAGAGAGATATTGGCAAGGAAAAGCTGTCTTGTACCATTGCATTTTTCTCCCAAACGAAGGACACTAGAAAGAAAATTTTAAAGCCTCCTGTTACGCCATCATCTACACGACATAGCCCTGAATTTTCCAATGCGCAGCTCTTTGCAAAAGAGAGATATTGGCAAGGAAAAGCTGTCTTGTACCTTTGCATTTTTCTCCCAAACGAAGGTCACTAGAAAGAAAATTTTAAAGCCTCCTGTTAGGCCATCATCTACACGACATAGCCCTGAATTTTCCAATGCGCAGCTCTTTGCAAAAGAGAGATATTGGCAAGGAAAAGCTGTCTTGTACCTTTGCATTTTTCTCCCAAACGAAGGTCACTAGAAAGAAATTTTTAAAGCCTCCTGTTAGGCCATCATCTACACGACATAGCCCTGAATTTTCCAATACGTAGCTCTTTGCAAAAGAGAGATATTGGCAAGGAAAAGCTGTCTTGTACCTTTGCATTTTTCTCCCAAACGAAGGACACTAGAAAGAAAATTTTAAAGCCTCCTGTTAGGCCATCATCTACACGACATAGCCCTGAATTTTCCAATGCGCAGCTCTTTGCAAAAGAGAGATATTGGCAAGGAAAAGCTGTCTTGTACCTTTGCATTTTTCTCCCAAACGAAGGACACTAGAATAAAAATTTTAAAGCCTCCTGTTAGGCCATCATCTACACGACATAGCCCTGAATTTTCCAATGCGCAGCTCTTTGCAAAAGAGAGATATTGGCAAGGAAAAGCTGTCTTGTACCTTTGCATTTTTCTCCCAAACGAAGGACACTAGAAAGAAAATTTTAAAGCCTCCTGTTAGGCCATCATCTACACGACATAGCCCTGAATTTTCCAATGCGCAGCTCTTTGCAAAAGAGAGATATTGGCAAGGAAAAGCTGTCTTGTACCATTGCATTTTTCTCCCAAACGAAGGACACTAGAAAGAAAATTTTAAAGCCTCCTGTTAGGCCATCATCTACACGACATAGCCCTGAATTTTCCAATGCGCAGCTCTTTGCAAAAGAGAGATATTGGCAAGGAAAAGCTGTCTTGTACCATTGCATTTTTCTCCCAAACGAAGGACACTAGAAAGAAAATTTTAAAGCCTCCTGTTAGGCCATCATCTACACGACATAGCCCTGAATTTTCCAATGCGCAGCTCTTTGCAAAAGAGAGATATTGGCAAGGAAAATCTGTCTTGTACCTTTGCATTTTTCTCCCAAACGAAGGTCACTAGAAAGAAAATTTTAAAGCCTCCTGTTAGGCCATCATCTACACGACATAGCCCTGAATTTTCCAATGCGCAGCTCTTTGCAAAAGAGAGATATTGGCAAGGAAAAGCTGTCTTGTACCTTTGCATTTTTCTCCCAAACGAAGGTCACTAGAAAGAAATTTTTAAAGCCTCCTGTTAGGCCATCATCTACACGACATAGCCCTGAATTTTCCAATGCATAGCTCTTTGCAAAAGAGAGATATTGGCAAGGAAAAGCTGTCTTGTACCTTTGCATTTTTCTCCCAAACGAAGGACACTAGAAAGAAAATTTTAAAGCCTCCTGTTAGGCCATCATCTACACGACATAGCCCTGAATTTTCCAATGCGCAGCTCTTTGCAAAATAGAGATATTGGCAAGGTAAAGCTGTCTTGTACCTTTGCATTTTTTTCCCAAACGAAGGACACTAGAATTAAAATTTTAAAGCCTCCTGTTAGGCCATCATCTACACGACATAGCCCTGAATTTTCCAATGCGCAGCTCTTTGCAAAAGAGAGATATTGGCAAGGAAAAGCTGTCTTGTACCTTTGCATTTTTCTCCCAAACGAAGGACACTAGAAAGATAATTTTAAAGCCTCCTGTTAGGCCATCATCTACACGACATGGCCCTGAATTTTCCAATGCGCAGCTCTTTGCAAAAGAGAGATATTGGCAAGGAAAAGCTGTCTTGTACCTTTGCATTTTTCTCCCAAACGAAGGACACTAGAATTAAAATTTTAAAGCCTCCTATTAGTGCTTCATCTAAACGGCATAGCCCTGAATTTTCCAATGCGTAGCTCTTTGCAATAGAGAGATATTGGCAAGGAAAAGCTGTCTTGTACCTTTGCATTTTTCTCCCAAACGAAGGACACTAGAATTAAAATTTTAAAGCCTCCTGTTAGGCCATCATCTACACGACATAGCCCTGAATTTTCCAATGCGCAGCTCTTTGCAAAAGAGAGATATTGGCAAGGAAAAGCTGTCTTGTACCTTTGCATTTTTCTCCCAAACGAAGGACACTAGAAAGAAAATTTTAAAGCCTCCTGTTAGGCCATCATCTACACGACATAGCCCTGAATTTTCCAATGCGCAGCTCTTTGCAAAAGAGAGATATTGGCAAGGAAAAGCTGTCTTGTACCATTGCATTTTTCTCCCAAACGAAGGACACTAGAAAGAAAATTTTAAAGCCTCCTGTTAGGCCATCATCTGCACGACATAGCCCTGAATTTTCCAATGCGCAGCTCTTTGCAAAAGAGAGATATTGGCAAGGAAAAGCTGTCTTGTACCTTTGCATTTTTCTCCCAAACGAAGGTCACTAGAAAGAAAATTTTAAAGCCTCCTGTTAGGCCATCATCTACACGACATAGCCCTGAATTTTCCAATGCGCAGCTCTTTGCAAAAGAGAGACATTGGCAAGGAAAAGCTGTCTTGTACCTTTGCATTTTTCTCCCAAACGAAGGTCACTAGAAAGAAAATTTTAAAGCCTCCTGTTAGGCCATCATCTACACGACATAGCCCTGAATTTTCCAATGCGCAGCTCTTTGCAAAAGAGAGATATTGGCAAGGAAAAGCTGTCTTGTACCTTTGCATTTTTCTCCCAAACGAAGGACACTAGAAAGAAAATGTTAAAGCCTCCTGTTAGGCCATCATCTACACGACATAGCCCTGAATTTTCCAATGCGTAGCTCTTTGCAAAAGAGAGATATTGGCAAGGAAAAGCTGTCTTGTACCATTGCATTTTTCTCCCAAACGAAGGACACTAGAAAGAAAATGTTAAAGCCTCCTGTTAGTGCTTCATCTACACGGTATAGCCCTGAATTTTCCAATGCGCAGCTCTTTGCAAAAGAGAGATATTGGCAAGGAAAAGCTGTCTTGTACCTTTGCATTTTTCTCCCAAACGAAGGACACTAGAATGAAAATTTTAAAGCCTCCTGTTAGTGCTTCAGCTACACGGCATAGCCCTGAATTTTCTAATGCGTAGCTCTTTGCAAAAGAGAGATATTGGCAAGGAAAAGCTGTCTTGTACCTTTGCATTTTTCTCCCAAACGAAGGACACTAGAAAGAAAATTTTAAAACCTCCTGTTAGGCCATCATCTATACGACATAGCCCTGAATTTTCCAATGCGTAGCTCTTTGCAAAAGAGAGATATTGGCAAGGAAAAGCTGTCTTGTACCTTTGCATTTTTCTCCCAAACGAAGGACACTAGAAAGAAAATTTTAAAGCCTCCTGTTAGGCCATCATCTACACGGCATAGCCCTGAATTTTCCAATGCGCAGCTCTTTGCAAAAGAGAGATATTGGCAAGGAAAAGCTGTCTTTACCTTTGCATTTTTCTCCCAAACGAAGGTCACTAGAAAGAATTTTTTAAAGCCTCCTGTTAGTGCTTCAGCTACACGGCATAGCCCTGAATTTTCTAATGCGTAGCTCTTTGCAAAAGAGAGATATTGGCAAGGAAAAGCTGTCTTGTACCTTTGCATTTTTCTCCCAAACGAAGGACACTAGAAAGAAAATTTTAAAGCCTCCTGTTAGGCCATCATCTATATGACATAGCCCTGAATTTTCCAATGCGTAGCTCTTTGCAAAAGAGAGATATTGGCAAGGAAAAGCTGTCTTGTACCTTTGCATTTTTCTCCCAAACGAAGGACACTAGAAAGAAAATTTGAAAGCCTCCTGTTAGGCCATCATCTACACGGCATAGCCCTGAATTTTCCAATGCGCAGCTCTTTGCAAAAGAGAGATATTGGCAAGGAAAAGCTGTCTTTACCTTTGCATTTTTCTCCCAAACGAAGGACACTAGAAAGATAATTTTAAAGCCTCCTGTTAGGCCATCATCTACACGACATAGCCCTGAATTTTCCAATGCGTAGCTCTTTGCAAAAGAGAGATATTGGCAAGGAAAAGCTGTCTTGTACCATTGCATTTTTCTCCCAAACGAAGGACACTAGAAAGAAAATTTTAAAGCCTCCTGTTAGGCCATCATCTACACGACATAGCCCTGAATTTTCCAATGCGCAGCTCTTTGCAAAAGAGGGATATTGGCAAGGAAAAGCTGTCTTGTACCTTTGCATTTTTCTCCCAAACGAAGGACACTAGAAAGAAAATGTTAAAGCCTCCTGTTAGGCCATCATCTACACGACATAGCCCTGAATTTTCCAATACGTAGCTCTTTGCAAAAGAGAGATATTGGCAAGGAAAAGCTGTCTTGTACCTTTGCATTTTTCTCCCAAACGAAGGACACTAGAAAGAAAATTTTAAAGCCTCCTGTTAGGCCATCATCTACACGACATAGCCCTGAATTTTCCAATGCGCAGCTCTTTGCAAAAGAGAGATATTGGCAAGGAAAAGCTGTCTTGTACCTTTGCATTTTTCTCCCAAACGAAGGACACTAGAATAAAAATTTTAAAGCCTCCTGTTAGGCCATCATCTACACGACATAGCCCTGAATTTTCCAATGCGCAGCTCTTTGCAAAAGAGAGATATTGGCAAGGAAAAGCTGTCTTGTACCTTTGCATTTTTCTCCCAAACGAAGGTCACTAGAAAGAAAATTTTAAAGCCTCCTGTTAGGCCATCATCTACACGACATAGCCCTGAATTTTCCAATGCGTAGCTCTTTGCAAAAGAGAGATATTGGCAAGGAAAAGCTGTCTTGTACTTTTGCATTTTTCTCCCAAACGAAGGACACTAGAAAGAAAATTTTAAAGCCTCCTGTTAGGCCATCATCTACACGACATAGCCCTGAATTTTCCAATGCGCAGCTCTTTGCAAAAGAGAGATATTGGCAAGGAAAAGCTGTCTTGTACCTTTGCATTTTTCTCCCAAACGAAGGACACTAGAAAGAAAATTTTAAAGCCTCCTGTTAGGCCATCATCTACACGACATAGCCCTGAATTTTCCAATGCGCAGCTCTTTGCAAAAGAGAGATATTGGCAAGGAAAAGCTGTCTTGTACCATTGCATTTTTCTCCCAAACGAAGGACACTAGAAAGAAAATTTTAAAGCCTCCTGTTAGGCCATCATCTACACGACATAGCCCTGAATTTTCCAATGCGCAGCTCTTTGCAAAAGAGAGATATTGGCAAGGAAAAGCTGTCTTGTACCATTGCATTTTTCTCCCAAACGAAGGACACTAGAAAGAAAATTTTAAAGCCTCCTGTTAGGCCATCATCTACACGACATAGCCCTGAATTTTCCAATGCGCAGCTCTTTGCAAAAGAGAGATATTGGCAAGGAAAATCTGTCTTGTACCTTTGCATTTTTCTCCCAAACGAAGGTCACTAGAAAGAAAATTTTAAAGCCTCCTGTTAGGCCATCATCTACACGACATAGCCCTGAATTTTCCAATGCGCAGCTCTTTGCAAAAGAGAGATATTGGCAAGGAAAAGCTGTCTTGTACCTTTGCATTTTTCTCCCAAACGAAGGTCACTAGAAAGAAATTTTTAAAGCCTCCTGTTAGGCCATCATCTACACGACATAGCCCTGAATTTTCCAATGCGTAGCTCTTTGCAAAAGAGAGATATTGGCAAGGAAAAGCTGTCTTGTACCTTTGCATTTTTCTCCCAAACGAAGGACACTAGAAAGAAAATTTTAAAGCCTCCTGTTAGGCCATCATCTACACGACATAGCCCTGAATTTTCCAATGCGCAGCTCTTTGCAAAATAGAGATATTGGCAAGGTAAAGCTGTCTTGTACCTTTGCATTTTTTTCCCAAACGAAGGACACTAGAATTAAAATTTTAAAGCCTCCTGTTAGGCCATCATCTACACGACATAGCCCTGAATTTTCCAATGCGCAGCTCTTTGCAAAAGAGAGATATTGGCAAGGAAAAGCTGTCTTGTACCTTTGCATTTTTCTCCCAAACGAAGGACACTAGAAAGATAATTTTAAAGCCTCCTGTTAGGCCATCATCTACACGACATGGCCCTGAATTTTCCAATGCGCAGCTCTTTGCAAAAGAGAGATATTGGCAAGGAAAAGCTGTCTTGTACCTTTGCATTTTTCTCCCAAACGAAGGACACTAGAATTAAAATTTTAAAGCCTCCTATTAGTGCTTCATCTAAACGGCATAGCCCTGAATTTTCCAATGCGTAGCTCTTTGCAATAGAGAGATATTGGCAAGGAAAAGCTGTCTTGTACCTTTGCATTTTTCTCCCAAACGAAGGACACTAGAATTAAAATTTTAAAGCCTCCTGTTAGGCCATCATCTACACGACATAGCCCTGAATTTTCCAATGCGCAGCTCTTTGCAAAAGAGAGATATTGGCAAGGAAAAGCTGTCTTGTACCTTTGCATTTTTCTCCCAAACGAAGGACACTAGAAAGAAAATTTTAAAGCCTCCTGTTAGGCCATCATCTACACGACATAGCCCTGAATTTTCCAATGCGCAGCTCTTTGCAAAAGAGAGATATTGGCAAGGAAAAGCTGTCTTGTACCATTGCATTTTTCTCCCAAACGAAGGACACTAGAAAGAAAATTTTAAAGCCTCCTGTTAGGCCATCATCTGCACGACATAGCCCTGAATTTTCCAATGCGCAGCTCTTTGCAAAAGAGAGATATTGGCAAGGAAAAGCTGTCTTGTACCTTTGCATTTTTCTCCCAAACGAAGGTCACTAGAAAGAAAATTTTAAAGCCTCCTGTTAGGCCATCATCTACACGACATAGCCCTGAATTTTCCAATGCGCAGCTCTTTGCAAAAGAGAGACATTGGCAAGGAAAAGCTGTCTTGTACGTTTGCATTTTTCTCCCAAACGAAGGTCACTAGAAAGAAAATTTTAAAGCCTCCTGTTAGGCCATCATCTACACGACATAGCCCTGAATTTTCCAATGCGCAGCTCTTTGCAAAAGAGAGATATTGGCAAGGAAAAGCTGTCTTGTACCTTTGCATTTTTCTCCCAAACGAAGGACACTAGAAAGAAAATGTTAAAGCCTCCTGTTAGGCCATCATCTACACGACATAGCCCTGAATTTTCCAATGCGTAGCTCTTTGCAAAAGAGAGATATTGGCAAGGAAAAGCTGTCTTGTACCATTGCATTTTTCTCCCAAACGAAGGACACTAGAAAGAAAATGTTAAAGCCTCCTGTTAGTGCTTCATCTACACGGTATAGCCCTGAATTTTCCAATGCGCAGCTCTTTGCAAAAGAGAGATATTGGCAAGGAAAAGCTGTCTTGTACCTTTGCATTTTTCTCCCAAACGAAGGACACTAGAATGAAAATTTTAAAGCCTCCTGTTAGTGCTTCAGCTACACGGCATAGCCCTGAATTTTCTAATGCGTAGCTCTTTGCAAAAGAGAGATATTGGCAAGGAAAAGCTGTCTTGTACCTTTGCATTTTTCTCCCAAACGAAGGACACTAGAAAGAAAATTTTAAAGCCTCCTGTTAGGCCATCATCTATACGACATAGCCCTGAATTTTCCAATGCGTAGCTCTTTGCAAAAGAGAGATATTGGCAAGGAAAAGCTGTCTTGTACCTTTGCATTTTTCTCCCAAACGAAGGACACTAGAAAGAAAATTTTAAAGCCTCCTGTTAGGCCATCATCTACACGGCATAGCCCTGAATTTTCCAATGCGCAGCTCTTTGCAAAAGAGAGATATTGGCAAGGAAAAGCTGTCTTTACCTTTGCATTTTTCTCCCAAACGAAGGTCACTAGAAAGAATTTTTTAAAGCCTCCTGTTAGTGCTTCAGCTACACGGCATAGCCCTGAATTTTCTAATGCGTAGCTCTTTGCAAAAGAGAGATATTGGCAAGGAAAAGCTGTCTTGTACCTTTGCATTTTTCTCCCAAACGAAGGACACTAGAAAGAAAATTTTAAAGCCTCCTGTTAGGCCATCATCTATATGACATAGCCCTGAATTTTCCAATGCGTAGCTCTTTGCAAAAGAGAGATATTGGCAAGGAAAAGCTGTCTTGTACCTTTGCATTTTTCTCCCAAACGAAGGACACTAGAAAGAAAATTTGAAAGCCTCCTGTTAGGCCATCATCTACACGGCATAGCCCTGAATTTTTTAATGCGCAGCTCTTTGCAAAAGAGAGATATTGGCAAGGAAAAGCTGTCTTTACCTTTGCATTTTTCTCCCAAACGAAGGACACTAGAAAGATAATTTTAAAGCCTCCTGTTAGGCCATCATCTACACGACATAGCCCTGAATTTTCCAATGCGTAGCTCTTTGCAAAAGAGAGATATTGGCAAGGAAAAGCTGTCTTGTACCTTTGCATTTTTCTCCCAAACGAAGGACACTAGAATTAAAATTTTAAAGCCTCCTGTTAGTGCTTCATCTAAACGGCATAGCCCTGAATTTTCCAATGCGTAGCTCTTTGCAATAGAGAGATATTGGCAAGGAAAAGCTGTCTTGTACCTTTGCATTTTTCTCCCAAACGAAGGACACTAGAATTAAAATTTTAAAGCCTCCTGTTAGGCCATCATCTACACGACATAGCCCTGAATTTTCCAATGCGCAGCTCTTTGCAAAAGAGAGATATTGGCAAGGAAAAGCTGTCTTGTACCTTTGCATTTTTCTCCCAAACGAAGGACACTAGAAAGAAAATTTTAAAGCCTCCTGTTAGGCCATCATCTACACGACATAGCCCTGAATTTTCCAATGCGCAGCTCTTTGCAAAAGAGAGATATTGTCAAGGAAAAGCTGTCTTGTACCATTGCATTTTTCTCCCAAACGAAGGACACTAGAAAGAAAATTTTAAAGCCTCCTGTTAGGCCATCATCTACACGACATAGCCCTGAATTTTCCAATGCGCAGCTCTTTGCAAAAGAGAGATATTGGCAAGGAAAAGCTGTCTTATACCTTTGCATTTTTCTCCCAAACGAAGGTCACTAGAAAGAAAATTTTAAAGCCTCCTGTTAGGCCATCATCTACACGACATAGCCCTGAATTTTCCAATGCGCAGCTCTTTGCAAAAGAGAGATATTGGCAAGGAAAAGCTGTCTTGTACCTTTGCATTTTTCTCCCAAACGAAGGTCACTAGAAAGAAAATTTTAAAGCCTCCTGTTAGGCCATCATCTACACGACATAGCCCTGAATTTTCCAATGCGCAGCTCTTTGCAAAAGAGGGATATTGGCAAGGAAAAGCTGTCTTGTACCTTTGCATTTTTCTCCCAAACGAAGGACACTAGAAAGAAAATGTTAAAGCCTCCTGTTAGGCCATCATCTACACGACATAGCCCTGAATTTTCCAATGCGTAGCTCTTTGCAAAAGAGAGATATTGGCAAGGAAAAGCTGTCTTGTACCATTGCATTTTTCTCCCAAACGAAGGACACTAGAAAGAAAATTTTAAAGCCTCCTGTTAGTGCTTCATCTACACGGTATAGCCCTGAATTTTCCAATGCGCAGCTCTTTGCAAAAGAGAGATATTGGCAAGGAAAAGCTGTCTTGTACCTTTGCATTTTTCTCCCAAACGAAGGACACTAGAATGAAAATTTTAAAGCCTCCTGTTAGTGCTTCAGCTACACGGCATAGCCCTGAATTTTCTAATGCGTAGCTCTTTGCAAAAGAGAGATATTGGCAAGGAAAAGCTGTCTTGTACCTTTGCATTTTTCTCCCAAACGAAGGACACTAGAAAGAAAATTTTAAAGCCTCCTGTTAGGCCATCATCTATACGACATAGCCCTGAATTTTCCAATGCGTAGCTCTTTGCAAAAGAGAGATATTGGCAAGGAAAAGCTGTCTTGTACCTTTGCATTTTTCTCCCAAACGAAGGACACTAGAAAGAAAATTTTAAAGCCTACTGTTAGGCCATCATCTACTAGACATAGCCCTGAATTTTCCAATGCGTAGCTCTTTGCAAAAGAGAGATATTGGCAAGGAAAAGCTGTCTTGTACCTTGCATTTTTCTGCCAAACGAAGGACACTAGAAAGAAAATTTGAAAGCCTACTGTTAGGCCATCATCTACAAGACATAGCCCTGAATTTTCCAATGCGTAGCTCTTTGCAAAAGAGAGATATTGGCAAGGAAAAGCTGTCTTGTACCTTTGCATTTTTCTCCCAAACGAAGGACACTAGAAAGATAATTTTAAAGCCTCCTGTTAGGCCATCATCTACACGACATAGCCCTGAATTTTCCAATGCGCAGCTCTTTGCAAAAGAGAGATATTGGCAAGGAAAAGCTGTCTTGTACCTTTGCATTTTTCTCCCAAACGTAGGACACTAGAAAGAAAATTTTAAAGCCTCCTGTTAGGCCATCATCTACACGGCATAGCCCTGAATTTTCCAATGCGCAGCTCTTTGCAAAAGAGAGATATTGGCAAGGAAAAGCTGTCTTTACCTTTGCATTTTTCTCCCAAACGAAGGGCACTAGAAAGATAATTTTAAAGCCTCCTGTTAGGCCATCATCTACACGACATAGCCCTGAATTTTCCAATGCGTAGCTCTTTGCAAAAGAGAGATATTGGCAAGGAAAAGCTGTCTTGTACCTTTGCATTTTTCTCCCAAACGAAGGGCACTAGAAAGATAATTTTAAAGCCTCCTGTTAGGCCGTCATCTACACGACATAGCCCTGAATTTTCCAATGCGCAGCTCTTTGCAAAAGAGAGATATTGGCAAGGAAAAGCTGTCTTGTACCTTTGCATTTTTCTCCCAAACGAAGGACACTAGAAAGATAATTTTAAAGCCTCCTGTTAGTGCTTCATCTACACGACATAGCCCTGAATTTTCCAATGCGCAGCTCTTTGCAAAAGAGAGATATTGGCAAGGAAAAGCTGTCTTGTACCTTTGCATTTTTCTCCCAAACGAAGGACACTAGAAAGAAAATTTTAAAGCCTCCTGTTAGGCCATCATCTACACGACATAGCCCTGAATTTTCCAATGCGCAGCTCTTTGCAAAAGAGAGATATTGGCAAGGAAAAGCTGTCTTGTACGTTTGCATTTTTCTCCCAAACGAAGGACACTAGAAAGAAAATTTTAAAGCCTCCTGTTAGGCCATCATCTACACGACATAGCCCTGAATTTTCCAATGCGCAGCTCTTTGCAAAAGAGAGATATTGGCAAGGAAAAGCTGTCTTGTACCATTGCATTTTTCTCCCAAACGAAGGACACTAGAAAGAAAATTTTAAAGCCTCCTGTTAGGCCATCATCTACACGACATAGCCCTGAATTTTCCAATGCGCAGCTCTTTGCAAAAGAGAGATATTGGCAAGGAAAATCTGTCTTGTACCTTTGCATTTTTCTCCCAAACGAAGGTCACTAGAAAGAAAATTTTAAAGCCTCCTGTTAGGCCATCATCTACACGACATAGCCCTGAATTTTCCAATGCGCAGCTCTTTGCAAAAGAGAGATATTGGCAAGGAAAAGCTGTCTTGTACCTTTGCATTTTTCTCCCAAACGAAGGTCACTAGAAAGAAATTTTTAAAGCCTCCTGTTAGGCCATCATCTACACGACATAGCCCTGAATTTTCCAATGCGTAGCTCTTTGCAAAAGAGAGATATTGGCAAGGAAAAGCTGTCTTGTACCTTTGCATTTTTCTCCCAAACGAAGGACACTAGAAAGAAAATTTTAAAGCCTCCTGTTAGGCCATCATCTACACGACATAGCCCTGAATTTTCCAATGCGCAGCTCTTTGCAAAATAGAGATATTGGCAAGGTAAAGCTGTCTTGTACCTTTGCATTTTTTTCCCAAACGAAGGACACTAGAATTAAAATTTTAAAGCCTCCTGTTAGGCCATCATCTACACGACATAGCCCTGAATTTTCCAATGCGCAGCTCTTTGCAAAAGAGAGATATTGGCAAGGAAAAGCTGTCTTGTACCTTTGCATTTTTCTCCCAAACGAAGGACACTAGAAAGATAATTTTAAAGCCTCCTGTTAGGCCATCATCTACACGACATGGCCCTGAATTTTCCAATGCGCAGCTCTTTGCAAAAGAGAGATATTGGCAAGGAAAAGCTGTCTTGTACCTTTGCATTTTTCTCCCAAACGAAGGACACTAGAATTAAAATTTTAAAGCCTCCTATTAGTGCTTCATCTAAACGGCATAGCCCTGAATTTTCCAATGCGTAGCTCTTTGCAATAGAGAGATATTGGCAAGGAAAAGCTGTCTTGTACCTTTGCATTTTTCTCCCAAACGAAGGACACTAGAATTAAAATTTTAAAGCCTCCTGTTAGGCCATCATCTACACGACATAGCCCTGAATTTTCCAATGCGCAGCTCTTTGCAAAAGAGAGATATTGGCAAGGAAAAGCTGTCTTGTACCTTTGCATTTTTCTCCCAAACGAAGGACACTAGAAAGAAAATTTTAAAGCCTCCTGTTAGGCCATCATCTACACGACATAGCCCTGAATTTTCCAATGCGCAGCTCTTTGCAAAAGAGAGATATTGGCAAGGAAAAGCTGTCTTGTACCATTGCATTTTTCTCCCAAACGAAGGACACTAGAAAGAAAATTTTAAAGCCTCCTGTTAGGCCATCATCTGCACGACATAGCCCTGAATTTTCCAATGCGCAGCTCTTTGCAAAAGAGAGATATTGGCAAGGAAAAGCTGTCTTGTACCTTTGCATTTTTCTCCCAAACGAAGGTCACTAGAAAGAAAATTTTAAAGCCTCCTGTTAGGCCATCATCTACACGACATAGCCCTGAATTTTCCAATGCGCAGCTCTTTGCAAAAGAGAGACATTGGCAAGGAAAAGCTGTCTTGTACGTTTGCATTTTTCTCCCAAACGAAGGTCACTAGAAAGAAAATTTTAAAGCCTCCTGTTAGGCCATCATCTACACGACATAGCCCTGAATTTTCCAATGCGCAGCTCTTTGCAAAAGAGAGATATTGGCAAGGAAAAGCTGTCTTGTACCTTTGCATTTTTCTCCCAAACGAAGGACACTAGAAAGAAAATGTTAAAGCCTCCTGTTAGGCCATCATCTACACGACATAGCCCTGAATTTTCCAATGCGTAGCTCTTTGCAAAAGAGAGATATTGGCAAGGAAAAGCTGTCTTGTACCATTGCATTTTTCTCCCAAACGAAGGACACTAGAAAGAAAATGTTAAAGCCTCCTGTTAGTGCTTCATCTACACGGTATAGCCCTGAATTTTCCAATGCGCAGCTCTTTGCAAAAGAGAGATATTGGCAAGGAAAAGCTGTCTTGTACCTTTGCATTTTTCTCCCAAACGAAGGACACTAGAATGAAAATTTTAAAGCCTCCTGTTAGTGCTTCAGCTACACGGCATAGCCCTGAATTTTCTAATGCGTAGCTCTTTGCAAAAGAGAGATATTGGCAAGGAAAAGCTGTCTTGTACCTTTGCATTTTTCTCCCAAACGAAGGACACTAGAAAGAAAATTTTAAAGCCTCCTGTTAGGCCATCATCTATACGACATAGCCCTGAATTTTCCAATGCGTAGCTCTTTGCAAAAGAGAGATATTGGCAAGGAAAAGCTGTCTTGTACCTTTGCATTTTTCTCCCAAACGAAGGACACTAGAAAGAAAATTTTAAAGCCTCCTGTTAGGCCATCATCTACACGGCATAGCCCTGAATTTTCCAATGCGCAGCTCTTTGCAAAAGAGAGATATTGGCAAGGAAAAGCTGTCTTTACCTTTGCATTTTTCTCCCAAACGAAGGTCACTAGAAAGAATTTTTTAAAGCCTCCTGTTAGTGCTTCAGCTACACGGCATAGCCCTGAATTTTCTAATGCGTAGCTCTTTGCAAAAGAGAGATATTGGCAAGGAAAAGCTGTCTTGTACCTTTGCATTTTTCTCCCAAACGAAGGACACTAGAAAGAAAATTTTAAAGCCTCCTGTTAGGCCATCATCTATATGACATAGCCCTGAATTTTCCAATGCGTAGCTCTTTGCAAAAGAGAGATATTGGCAAGGAAAAGCTGTCTTGTACCTTTGCATTTTTCTCCCAAACGAAGGACACTAGAAAGAAAATTTGAAAGCCTCCTGTTAGGCCATCATCTACACGGCATAGCCCTGAATTTTCCAATGCGCAGCTCTTTGCAAAAGAGAGATATTGGCAAGGAAAAGCTGTCTTTACCTTTGCATTTTTCTCCCAAACGAAGGACACTAGAAAGATAATTTTAAAGCCTCCTGTTAGGCCATCATCTACACGACATAGCCCTGAATTTTCCAATGCGTAGCTCTTTGCAAAAGAGAGATATTGGCAAGGAAAAGCTGTCTTGTACCTTTGCATTTTTCTCCCAAACGAAGGACACTAGAATTAAAATTTTAAAGCCTCCTGTTAGTGCTTCATCTAAACGGCATAGCCCTGAATTTTCCAATGCGTAGCTCTTTGCAATAGAGAGATATTGGCAAGGAAAAGCTGTCTTGTACCTTTGCATTTTTCTCCCAAACGAAGGACACTAGAATTAAAATTTTAAAGCCTCCTGTTAGGCCATCATCTACACGACATAGCCCTGAATTTTCCAATGCGCAGCTCTTTGCAAAAGAGAGATATTGGCAAGGAAAAGCTGTCTTGTACCTTTGCATTTTTCTCCCAAACGAAGGACACTAGAAAGAAAATTTTAAAGCCTCCTGTTAGGCCATCATCTACACGACATAGCCCTGAATTTTCCAATGCGCAGCTCTTTGCAAAAGAGAGATATTGTCAAGGAAAAGCTGTCTTGTACCATTGCATTTTTCTCCCAAACGAAGGACACTAGAAAGAAAATTTTAAAGCCTCCTGTTAGGCCATCATCTACACGACATAGCCCTGAATTTTCCAATGCGCAGCTCTTTGCAAAAGAGAGATATTGGCAAGGAAAAGCTGTCTTATACCTTTGCATTTTTCTCCCAAACGAAGGTCACTAGAAAGAAAATTTTAAAGCCTCCTGTTAGGCCATCATCTACACGACATAGCCCTGAATTTTCCAATGCGCAGCTCTTTGCAAAAGAGAGATATTGGCAAGGAAAAGCTGTCTTGTACCTTTGCATTTTTCTCCCAAACGAAGGTCACTAGAAAGAAAATTTTAAAGCCTCCTGTTAGGCCATCATCTACACGACATAGCCCTGAATTTTCCAATGCGCAGCTCTTTGCAAAAGAGGGATATTGGCAAGGAAAAGCTGTCTTGTACCTTTGCATTTTTCTCCCAAACGAAGGACACTAGAAAGAAAATGTTAAAGCCTCCTGTTAGGCCATCATCTACACGACATAGCCCTGAATTTTCCAATGCGTAGCTCTTTGCAAAAGAGAGATATTGGCAAGAAAAAGCTGTCTTGTACCATTGCATTTTTCTCCCAAACGAAGGACACTAGAAAGAAAATTTTAAAGCCTCCTGTTAGTGCTTCATCTACACGGTATAGCCCTGAATTTTCCAATGCGCAGCTCTTTGCAAAAGAGAGATATTGGCAAGGAAAAGCTGTCTTGTACCTTTGCATTTTTCTCCCAAACGAAGGACACTAGAATGAAAATTTTAAAGCCTCCTGTTAGTGCTTCAGCTACACGGCATAGCCCTGAATTTTCTAATGCGTAGCTCTTTGCAAAAGAGAGATATTGGCAAGGAAAAGCTGTCTTGTACCTTTGCATTTTTCTCCCAAACGAAGGACACTAGAAAGAAAATTTTAAAGCCTCCTGTTAGGCCATCATCTATACGACATAGCCCTGAATTTTCCAATGCGTAGCTCTTTGCAAAAGAGAGATATTGGCAAGGAAAAGCTGTCTTGTACCTTTGCATTTTTCTCCCAAACGAAGGACACTAGAAAGAAAATTTTAAAGCCTACTGTTAGGCCATCATCTACTAGACATAGCCCTGAATTTTCCAATGCGTAGCTCTTTGCAAAAGAGAGATATTGGCAAGGAAAAGCTGTCTTGTACCTTGCATTTTTCTGCCAAACGAAGGACACTAGAAAGAAAATTTGAAAGCCTACTGTTAGGCCATCATCTACAAGACATAGCCCTGAATTTTCCAATGCGTAGCTCTTTGCAAAAGAGAGATATTGGCAAGGAAAAGCTGTCTTGTACCTTTGCATTTTTCTCCCAAACGAAGGACACTAGAAAGATAATTTTAAAGCCTCCTGTTAGGCCATCATCTACACGACATAGCCCTGAATTTTCCAATGCGCAGCTCTTTGCAAAAGAGAGATATTGGCAAGGAAAAGCTGTCTTGTACCTTTGCATTTTTCTCCCAAACGTAGGACACTAGAAAGAAAATTTTAAAGCCTCCTGTTAGGCCATCATCTACACGGCATAGCCCTGAATTTTCCAATGCGCAGCTCTTTGCAAAAGAGAGATATTGGCAAGGAAAAGCTGTCTTTACCTTTGCATTTTTCTCCCAAACGAAGGGCACTAGAAAGATAATTTTAAAGCCTCCTGTTAGGCCATCATCTACACGACATAGCCCTGAATTTTCCAATGCGTAGCTCTTTGCAAAAGAGAGATATTGGCAAGGAAAAGCTGTCTTGTACCTTTGCATTTTTCTCCCAAACGAAGGGCACTAGAAAGATAATTTTAAAGCCTCCTGTTAGGCCGTCATCTACACGACATAGCCCTGAATTTTCCAATGCGCAGCTCTTTGCAAAAGAGAGATATTGGCAAGGAAAAGCTGTCTTGTACCTTTGCATTTTTCTCCCAAACGAAGGACACTAGAAAGATAATTTTAAAGCCTCCTGTTAGTGCTTCATCTACACGGCATAGCCCTGAATTTTCCAATGCGTAGCTCTTTGCAATAGAGAGATATTGGCAAGGAAAAGCTGTCTTGTACCTTTGCATTTTTCTCCCAAACGAAGGACACTAGAAAGATAATTTTAAAGCCTCCTGTTAGTGCTTCCTCTACACGGCATAGCCCTGAATTTTCCAATGCGTAGCTCTTTGCAATAGAGAGATATTGGCAAGGAAAAGCTGTCTTGTACCTTTGCATTTTTCTCCCAAACGAAGGATACTAGAAAGATAATTTTAAAGCCTCCTGTTAGTGCTTCATCTACACGGCATAGCCCTGAATTTTCCAATGCGTAGCTCTTTGCAAAAGAGAGATATTGGCAAGGAAAAGCTGTCTTGTACCTTTGCATTTTTCTCCCAAACGAAGGACACTAGAAAGATAATTTTAAAGCCTCCTGTTAGGCCATCATCTACACGACATAGCCCTGAATTTTCCAATGCGCAGCTCTTTGCAAAAGAGAGATATTGGCAAGGAAAAGCTGTCTTGTACCTTTGCATTTTTCTCCCAAACGAAGGACACTAGAAAATAAGAATTTACTTACCGATAATTCTATTTCTCGGAGTCCGTAGTGGATGCTGGGGTTCCTGAAAGGACCATGGGGAATAGCGGCTCCGCAGGAGACAGGGCACAAAAGTAAAGCTTTTACAGGTCAGGTGGTGTGTACTGGCTCCTCCCCCTATGACCCTCCTCCAGACTCCAGTTAGGTACTGTGCCCGGACGAGCGTACACAATAAGGGAGGATTTTGAATCCCGGGTAAGACTCATACCAGCCACACCAATCACACCGTACAACTTGTGATCTAAACCCAGTTAACAGTATGATAACAGAGGAGCCTCTGAAAGATGGCTTCCTAAACAATAACCCGAATTAGTTAACAATAACTATGTACAAGTATTGCAGATAATCCGCACTTGGGATGGGCGCCCAGCATCCACTACGGACTCCGAGAAATAGAATTATCGGTAAGTAAATTCTTATTTTCTCTATCGTCCTAAGTGGATGCTGGGGTTCCTGAAAGGACCATGGGGATTATACCAAAGCTCCCAAACGGGCGGGAGAGTGCGGATGACTCTGCAGCACCGAATGAGAGAACTCCAGGTCCTCCTTTGCCAGGGTATCAAATTTGTAAAAATTTACAAACGTGTTCTCCCCTGACCACGTAGCTGCTCGGCAGAGTTGTAATGCCGAGACCCCTCGGGCAGCCGCCCAAGATGAGCCCACCTTCCTTGCGGAATGGGCCTTAACAGATTTAGGCTGTGGCAGGCCTGCCACAGAATGTACAAGTTGAATTTTGTTACAAATCCAACGAGCAATCGACTGCTTAGAAGCAGGTGCACCCAACTTGTTGGGTGCATACAGTATAAACAGCGAGTCAGATTTTCTGACTCCAGCCGTCCTTTAAATGTATATTTTTAAGGCTCTGACAACGTCCAACAACTTGGAGTCCTTCAAGTCGTCTGTAGCCGCAGGCACTACAATAGGCTGGTTCAGGTGAAACGCTGATACCACCTTAGGGAGAAAATGCGGACGCGTCCGCAGCTCTGCCCTATGTCGAATGGAAAATTAAATATGGGCTTTTATAAAACAAAGCCGCCAGTTCAGATACTCTCCCGGCCGAAGCCAGGGCCAGTAACATAGTCACTTTCCATGTGAGATATTTCAAATCCACATTCTTTAGTGGTTCAAACCAATTGGATTTGAGGAAATCTAAAACTACATTTAGATCCCACGGTGCCACCTTAGGCACCACAGGAGGCTGTATATGCAGTACTCCTTTGATAAAAATCTGGACCTCAGGGACTGAGGCCAATTCTTTTTGGAAGAATATTGATAGGGCCGAAATTTGAACCTTAATAGATCCCAATTTGAGACCCATAGACAATCCTGATTGCAGGAAATGTAGGAAAACGACCCAGTTGAAATTCCTCCATCGGAGCACTCCGCTGCTCGCACCACGCAACATATTTTCGCCAAATACGGCGATAATGCTTCGCGGTGACTTCCTTCCTTGCCTTTATCAAGGTAGGAATGACTTCTTCTGGAATGCCTTTTCCTTTTAGGATCTGGCATTCAAACGCCATGCCGTCAAAACGCAGCCGCGGTAAGTCTTGAAAAAGACAAGGACCCTGCTGAAGCAGGTCCCTTCTCAGAACTAGAGGCCACGGATCGTCCGTGACCATCTCTTGAAGTTCCGGGTACCAAGTCCTTCTTGGCCAATCCGGAGCCACTAGTCTTACTCCTCTTTGCCGTATAATCCTCAATACCTTTGGTATGAGAGGCAGAGGAGGAAACACATATACCGACTGGTACACCCAAGGTGTTACCAGCGCGTCCACAGCTATTGCCTGCGGATCTCTTGACCTGGCGCAATACCTGTCCAGTGTTTTGTTGAGGCGAGACGCCATCATGTCCACCATTGGTTTTACCCAACGGTTTAATAGCATGTGGAAAACTTCTGGATGAAGTCCCCACTCTCCCGGGTGAAGGTCGTGTCTGCTGAGGAAGTCTGCTTCCCAGTTGTCCACGCCCGGGATGAATACTGCTGACAGTGCTATCACGTGATTCTCCGCCCAGCGAAGGATCCTGGCAGCTTCTGCCATTGCCCTCCTGCTTCTTGTGCCGCCCTGTCTGTTTACATGGGCGACTGCCGTGATGTTGTCCGACTGGATCAACACCGGTCTTCCTTGAAGCAGAGGTTCCGCCTGGCTTAGAGCATTGTAGATTGCTCTTAGTTCCAGAATGCTTATGTGAAGAGACTTTTTCAGGCTCGACCACACTCCCTGGAAATTTCTTCCCTGTGTGACTGCTCCCCAGCCTCTCAGGCTGGCATCCGTGGTCACCAGGATCCAATCCTGCATGCCGAATCTGCGGCCCTCCAATAGATGAGCCTCCTGCAACCACCACAGAAGGGATACCCTTGTCCTCGGCGACAGGGTTATCCGCAGGTGCATCTGAAGATGCGACCCTGACCATTTGTCCAACAGATCCCTTTGCATGGAATCTGCCGAAAGGGATTGCTTCGTAAGAAGCTACCATTTTTTCCCAGGACTCTTGTGCATTGATGTACAGACACCTTTCCTGGTTTTAGGAGGTTCCTGACCAGGTCAGATAACTCCTTGGCTTTTTCTTCGGGAAGAAAAACCTTTTTCTGAACTGTGTCCAGAATCATCCCCAGGAACAGCAGACGAGTTGTCGGCATTAATTGGGATTTTGGAATATTCAGAATCCATCCGTGCTGCTTTAGCACCTCTTGAGATAGTGCTAAACCCATCTCTAGCTGTTCTCTGGACCTTGCCCTTATTAGGAGATCGTCCAAGTATGGGATAATTAATACGCCTTTTCTTCGAAGAAGAAATATTATCTCGGCCATTACCTTTGTAAAGACCCGAGGTGCCGTGGACAAACCAAACGGCAGCGTCTGAAACTGATAGTGACAGTTTTGTACAACGAACCTGAGGTACCCCTGGTGTGAGGGGTAATTGGAACGTGGAGATACGCATCCTTGATGTCCAAGGATACCATAAAGTCCCCTTCTTCCAGGTTCGCTATCACTGCTCTGAGTGACTCCATCTTGAACTTGAACTTCTTTATGTACAGGTTCAAGGACTTCAGATTTAGAATAGGCCTTACCGAGCCATCCGGCTTCGGTACCACAAAAAGAGTGGAATAATACCCCTTCCCTTGTTGTAGAAGAGGTACCTTGACTATCACCTGCTGAGAATACAGCTTGTGAATGGCTTCCAAAACCGTCTCCCTTTCTGAGGGGGACGTTGGTAAAGCAGACTTCAGGAAACGGCGAGGTGGCTCTGTCTCTAATTTCAACCTGTACCCCTGAGATATTATCTGCAGGATCCAGGGATTTACCTGCGAGTGAGCCCACTGCGCGCTGTAATTCTTGAGACGACCGCCTACCGCCCCCGAGTCCGCTTGCGAAGCCCCAGCGTCATGCTGAGGCTTTTGTAGAAGCCGGGGAGGGCTTCTGTTCCTGGGAAGGAGCTGCCTGTTGCTGTCTCTTCCCTCGTCCTCTGCCTCGTGGCAGATATGAATAGCCCTTTGCTCTCTTATTTTTAAAGGAACGAAAGGGCTGCGGTTGAAAGGTCGGTGCCTTTTTCTGTTGGGGAGTGACTTGAGGTAGAAAGGTGGATATCCCGGCCGTAGCCGTGGCCACCAAATCCGATAGACCGACCCCAAATAACTCCTCTACGCATCGCCTGTCCACTGTCGTGTCCATAAAGCTCTTCTGGCCGAAATGGACATAGCACACTTACCCGTGATGCCAGTGTGCAGATATCTCTCTGTGCATCACGCATATAAAGAAATGCATCCTTTATTTGTTCTAACGACAGTAAAATATTGTCCCTGTCCAGGGTATCAATATTTTCGATCAGGGACTCTGACCAAACTACCCCAGCACTGCACATCCAGGCAGTCGCAATAGCTGGTCGTAGTATAACACCTGCATGTGTGTATATACCTTTTTGGATATTTTCCATCCTCCTATCTGATGGATCTTTAAGTGCGGCCGTCTCAGGAGAGGGTAACGCCACTTGTTTTGATAAGCGTGTTAGCGCTTTGTCCACCCTAGGAGGTGTTTCCCAGCGCTCCCTAACCTCTGGCGGGAAAGGGTATAAAGCCAATAACTTCTTTGAAATTAGCAGTTTTTTATCGGGGCACCCCACGCTTCATCACACACGTCATTTAATTCTTCTGATTCGGTAAAAACTACTGGTAGTTTTTTCACACCCCACATAATACCCTGTTTAGTGGTACCTGTAGTATCAGCTAAATGTAACATCTCCTTTATTGCCAAAATCATATAACGTGTGGCCCTACTGGAAAATACGGTTGATTCGTCACCTTCACCACCGGAATCAGTGCCTGTGTCTGGGTCTGTGTCGACCGACTGAGGCAAGGGGCGTTTTACAGCCCCTGACGGTGTTTGAGGCGCCTGGACAGGCACTAATTGAGTGTCCGGCCGCCTCATGTCGGCAAACGACTGCTTAAGCGAGTTGACGCTATCCCGTAATTCCACAAATAAAGGCATCCATTCTGGTGTCGACCCCCTAGGAGGTGACATCCTCATATTTGGCAATTGCTCCGCCTCCACACCAATAACGTCCTCATACATGTCGACACACACGTACCGACACACAGCAGACACACAGGGAATGCTCTATACGAAGACAGGACCCACTAGCCCTTTGGGGAGACAGAGGGAGAGTCTGCCAGCACACACCAAAAAGCGCTATATATGACAGGGATAGCCTTATGATTAAGTGCTCCCTTATAGCTGCTTTTATATTAATATATTGCCATTTATTTTGCCCCCCCTCTCTGTTATACCCTGTTTCTGTAGTGCAGTGCAGGGGAGAGACCTGGGAGCCTTCCTGACCAGCGGAGCTGTGACAGAAAATGGCGCCGTGTGCTGAGGAGATAGGCCCCGCCCCTTTTTCGGCGGGCTCGTCTCCCGCTATTTAGTACATTTAGGCAGGGGTAAATATCTCCATATAGCCTCTGGGGCTATATGTGAGGTATTTTTAGCCTTTTTAAAGGTTTTCATTTGCCTCCCAGGGCGCCCCCCCCCCCAGCGCCCTGCACCCTCAGTGACTGCCGTGTGAAGTGTGCTGAGAGGAAAATGGCGCACAGCTGCAGTGCTGTGCGCTACCTTAAGAAGACTGCAGGAGTCTTCAGCCGCCGATTCTGGACCTCTTCTTGCTTCAGCATCTGTGAGGGGGCCGGCGGCGTGGCTCCGGTGACCATCCAGGCTGTACCTGTGATCGTCCCTCTGGAGCTTCATGTCCAGTAGCCAAGAAGCCAATCCATCCTGCACGCAGGTGAGTTCACTTCTTCTCCCCTCTGTCCCTCGTTGCAGTGATCCTGTTGCCAGCAGGAATCACTGTAAAATAAAAAACCTAAGCTAAACTCTCTAAGCAGCTCTTTATGAGAGCCACCTAGAATTGCACCCTTCTCGGCCGGGCACAAAAATCTAACTGGAGTCTGGAGGAGGGTCATAGGGGGAGGAGCCAGTACACACCACCTGACCTGTAAAAGCTTTACTTTTGTGCCCTGTCTCCTGCGGAGCCGCTATTCCCCATGGTCCTTTCAGGAACCCCAGCATCCACTTAGGACGATAGAGAAAGATAATTTTAAAGCCTCCTGTTAGGCCATCATCTACACGACATAGCCCTGAATTTTCCAATGCGCAGCTCTTTGCAAAAGAGAGATATTGGCAAGGAAAAGCTGTCTTGTACCTTTGCATTTTTCTCCCAAACGAAGGACACTAGAAAGAAAATTTTAAAGCCTCCTGTTAGGCCATCATCTACACGGCATAGCCCTGAATTTTCCAATGCGCAGCTCTTTGCAAAAGAGAGATATTGGCAAGGAAAAGCTGTCTTGTACCTTTGCATTTTTCTCCCATACGAAGGACACTAGAAAGAAAATTTTAAAGCCTCCTGTTATTCCATCATCTACACGACATAGCCCTGAATTTTCCAATGCGCAGCTCTTTGCAAAAGAGAGATATTGGCAAGGAAAAGCTGTCTTGTACCATTG
This sequence comes from Pseudophryne corroboree, assembly GCF_028390025.1. Classification (NCBI taxonomy): domain Eukaryota; kingdom Metazoa; phylum Chordata; class Amphibia; order Anura; family Myobatrachidae; genus Pseudophryne; species Pseudophryne corroboree. The sequence continues at coordinate 141,093 of NW_026967966.1, forward strand.
CATTTTTCTCCCAAACGAAGGACACTAGAAAGAAAATGTTAAAGCCTCCTGTTAGGCCATCATCTACACGACATAGCCCTGAATTTTCCAATGCGTAGCTCTTTGCAAAAGAGAGATATTGGCAAGGAAAAGCTGTCTTGTACCTTTGCATTTTTCTCCCAAACGAAGGACACTAGAAAGATAATTTTAAAGCCTCCTGTTAGGCCATCATCTACACGACATAGCCCTGAATTTTCCAATGCGCAGCTCTTTGCAAAAGAGAGATATTGGCAAGGAAAAGCTGTCTTGTACCTTTGCATTTTTCTCCCAAAAGAAGGACACTAGAAAGAAAATTTTAAAGCCTACTGTTAGGCCATCATCTACAAGACATAGCCCTGAATTTTCCAATGCGTAGCTCTTTGCAAAAGAGAGATATTGGCAAGGAAAAGCTGTCTTGTACCTTTGCATTTTTCTCCCAAACGAAGGACACTAGAAAGAAAATTTTAAAGCCTACTGTTAGGCCATCATCTACAAGACATAGCCCTGAATTTTCCAATGCGTAGCTCTTTGCAAAAGAGAGATATTGGCAAGGAAAAGCTGTCTTGTACCTTTGCATTTTTCTCCCAAACGAAGGACACTAGAAAGATAATTTTAAAGCCTCCTGTTAGGCCATCATCTACACGACATAGCCCTGATTTTTACAATGCGCAGCTCTTTGCAAAAGAGAGATATTGGCAAGGAAAAGCTGTCTTGTACCTTTGCATTTTTCTCCCAAACGAAGGACACTAGAAAGATAATTTTAAAGCCTCCTGTTAGGCCATCATCTACACGACATAGCCCTGAATTTTCCAATGCACAGCTCTTTGCAAAAGAGAGATATTGGCAAGGAAAAGCTGTCTTGTACCTTTGCATTTTTCTCCCAAACGAAGGACACTAGAAAGAAAATTTTAAAGCTTCCTGTTAGGCCATCATCTACACGGCATAGCCCTGAATTTTCCAATGCGCAGCTCTTTGCAAAGGAGAGATATTGGCAAGGAAAAGCTGTCTTGTACCTTTGCATTTTTCTCCCAAACGAAGGACACTAGAATGAAAATTTTAAAGCCTCCTGATAGTGCTTCATCTACACGGTATAGCCCTGAATTTTCCAATGCGCAGCTCTTTGCAAAAGAGAGATATTGGCAAGGAAAAGCTGTCTTGTACCTTTGCATTTTTCTCCCAAACGAAGGACACTAGAAAGATAATTTTAAAGCCTACTGTTAGGCCATCATCTACACGACATAGCCCTGAATTTTCCAATGCGCAGCTCTTTGCAAAAGAAAGATATTGGCAAGGAAAAGCTGTCTTGTACCTTTGCATTTTTCTCCCAAACGAAGGACACTAGAAAGAAAATTTTAAAGCCTCCTGTTAGGCCATCATCTACACGACATAGCCCTGAATTTTCCAATGCGCAGCTCTTTGCAAAAGAGAGATATTGGCAAGGAAAAGCTGTCTTGTACCTTTGCATTTTTCTCCCAAACGAAGGTCACTAGAAAGAAAATTTTAAAGCCTCCTGTTAGGCCATCATCTACACGACATAGCCCTGAATTTTCCAATGCGCAGCTCTTTGCAAAAGAGAGATATTGGCAAGGAAAAGCTGTCTTGTACCTTTGCATTTTTCTCCCAAACGAAGGACACTAGAAAGAAAATTTTTAAGCCTCCTGTTAGGCCATCATCTACACGGCATAGCCCTGAATTTTCCAATGCGCAGCTCTTTGCAAAAGAGAGATATTGGCAAGGAAAAGCTGTCTTGTACCTTTGCATTTTTCTCCCAAACGAAGGACACTAGAAAGAAAATTTTAAAGCCTCCTGTTAGTGCTTCATCTACACGGTATAGCCCTGAATTTTCCAATGCCCAGCTCTTTGCAAAAGAGAGATATTGGCAAGGAAAAGCTGTCTTGTACCTTTGCATTTTTCTCCCAAACGAAGGACACTAGAAAGAAAATTTTAAAGCCTCCTGTTAGGCCATCATCTACACGACATAGCCCTGAATTTTCCAATGCGCAGCTCTTTGCAAAAGAGAGATATTGGCAAGGAAAAGCTGTCTTGTACCTTTGCATTTTTCTCCCAAACGAAGGACACTAGAAAGATAATTTTAAAGCCTCCTGTTAGGCCATCATCTACACGACATAGCCCTGAATTTTCCAATGCGCAGCTCTTTGCAAAAGAGAGATATTGGCAAGGAAAAGCTGTCTTGTACGTTTGCATTTTTCTCCCAAACGAAGGTCACTAGAAAGAAAATTTTAAAGCCTCCTGTTAGGCCATCATCTACACGACATAGCCCTGAATTTTCCAATGCGCAGCTCTTTGCAAAAGAGAGATATTGGCAAGGAAAAGTTGTCTTGTACCTTTGCATTTTTCTCCCAAACGAAGGACACTAGAAAGAAAATTTTAAAGCCTCCTGTTAGGCCATCATCTACACGACATAGCCCTGAATTTTCCAATGCGCAGCTCTTTGCAAAAGAGAGATATTGGCAAGGAAAAGCTGTCTTGTACCTTTGCATTTTTCTCCCAAACGAAGGACACTAGAAAGAAAATGTTAAAGCCTCCTGATAGGCCATCATCTACACGACATAGCCCTGAATTTTCCAATGCGCAGCTCTTTGCAAAAGAGAGATATTGGCAAGGAAAAGCTGTCTTGTACCTTTGCATTTTTCTCCCAAACGAAGGACACTAGAAAGAAAATTTTAAAGCCTCCTGTTAGGCCATCATCTACACGACATAGCCCTGAATTTTCCAATGCGCAGCTCTTTGCAAAAGAGAGATATTGGCAAGGAAAAGCTGTCTTGTACCTTTGCATTTTTCTCCCAAACGAAGGACACTAGAAAGATAATTTTAAAGCCTCCTGTTAGGCCATCATCTACACGACATAGCCCTGAATTTTCCAATGCGCAGCTCTTTGCAAAAGAGAGATATTGGCAAGGAAAAGCTGTCTTGTACCTTTGCATTTTTCTCCCAAACGAAGGACACTAGAAAGATAATTTTAAAGCCTCCTGTTAGGCCATCATCTACACGACATAGCCCTGAATTTTCCAATGCGCAGCTCTTTGCAAAAGAGAGATATTGGCAAGGAAAAGCTGTCTTGTACCTTTGCATTTTTCTCCCAAACGAAGGTCACTAGAAAGAAAATTTTAAAGCCTCCTGTTAGGCCATCATGCTTCGTGTGTCAGGAGCATGTGAGTGTCAGGTGCGTGTGTGTGTCAGGCGCTGCGTGTGTCAGGCGCTGCGTGTGTCAGGCGCTGCGTGTGTCAGGCGCTGCGTGTGTCAGGCGCTGCCTGTGCGTTAGGCGCTGCGTGTCTGTGTGTGTCAGGCGCTGCGTGTCTGTGTGTGTCAGGCGCTGCGTGTGTGTCAGGCGCTGCCTGTGCGTGTGTGCCAGGCGCTGCCTGTGCGTGTGTGTCAGGCGCCGCGTGTCTGTCAGGCGCCGCGTGTGCGTCAGGCGCCGCGTGTGCGTCAGGCGCCGCGTGTGCGTCAGGCGCCGCGTGTCTATGTGCGTCAGGCGCCGCGTGTCTATGTGCGTCAGGCGCCGCGTGTGAGTGTGTGCGTGTGTGTCAGGTCCGTGTGAGTGTCAGGTGCTGCGTCTGTGTGTGCGTGTGTCAGGTGCTGCGTGTGAGTGTGTGCGCGTGTGTCAGGTCCGTGTGAGTGTCAGGTGCTGTGTGTGTGTGTGTCAGGTGCTGTGTGTGTGCGTGTGTGTCAGGTGCTGTGTGTGTGTGTGTGTGTGTCAGGTGCTGTGTGCGTGTGCGTCCAGCGCTGCATATGCGTATGCGTGTCAGGCGTTGCATGTCTGTGTGTGTCAGGCGCTGCGTGTCTGGGGGGGGTGGCCGGACACACAGCTGAGAGGGGGGGGGGGTGGCTGGACACACAGCAGAGAGGGGAGGGTGACCGGACACACGGCAGGGAGGGGAGGGGGTAGGGGGTGGCCGAACACAGCAGGAAGAGGGGGGAGTTGACCAGAAGAAAGCACAAACACAGTCCCCCACTACCACAAATAATGCAGTTGAGTTTCCCACATTTGGGGAAATCACAGGGGTCAGCATACCCAGAATGCAATGAATGAACCTCACCCTGGGAGAACAATCTTCATGACCATGGTATCTCCTATGCAAAATAAGTATGATTTGGGATAGGGCTGGGGAGGGCCGCTGCAGCCCTTGTAGATTCTTATAAATAAAAGTTCTTCTTTTCTTGTCAAAATTAATAGCTAAGAATAGGCTGCCTGAGGCAGCCCCCTCTTAAGTGGCCTGCTACTGAAGGCACCAACTACAAACTGAGCTCCCTGTTCATGGAAGCGAGGTTATAGAGGAGGGGGCGCTGAGCATCTTGGGAACAGTCAAAAGCTTTGAGCCTGTTGGTGCCTCAGATCAAGATCCTACTCTACACCCCAATGTGAATCCTTGTGGAGTCCAGTGTACCCCACAGAAGAAATGAATGTGTCACACCCATTGGCAGCAACATTAGAATAGCTGCTGATGGGCACAATTGAGAAAGGAAGGGGGGAAAACATTTGAATCCAGCACATATATGTAATTTGAATATGTAATTTGTACCTTCCTACTTTAAAATGTAATGGATGAACCTCACCCTGTGAGAACTATCTTCATGATCAAGAGATCTCATACGCAAGAAAAGCATGTGCTGGGATAGGGCTGTGGAGGGCGGCTGCTCGGGCACACACCCGTCAAGTTAAGGAGATTCAACTGAGGAAGCACAAGGGAACTGCAGGGAGACCACATATTTTCAGATGAACATGAGAGGGCGGAAGGCTGCCTAATACTGAAGCACCCTCAAACATCAAACCATATGCAACAACTAGTACAAGCATTCCTGGGGAAAGGTCTGCAGCAGACGGATTTGCATACGGTGATGTCATCCAAGCAATGGGCATAGTTGGCTGCAACCCTCGTCTGCATATGAAAAGAGAAAATGGTCACGCAGGGCATGGCGGCCTTTGTGGGGTTGCGCTTGGATGACCCCTAGATCGCTTTATACACCCCCATCAGTGTGGGGCTCATGTTGGCCATGCCCAAGCCCCTGAAGCATTCAAGCTGATTTCTTGCAGCAGCTGGACCCAGTAACAGCTCCAGAGTTGCTCTACAAGACAAGTAAAAGGGTGTGAGCCCTGCAGCACCACCTGTAGTTTGCATACACACATATATAGGACAGCATCTCTTATATGCCCCAGGGGCAATAAAATAGTAGCCTTATCTAGGGTATCCGTCCATGCCGCTACAGCACTACACACCCAGGCCGACGCAATTGCCGGTCTGAGTAAGGTACCTGAATGTGTATAAATGGACTTCAGGGTAATCTCCTGTTTGCGGTCAGCAGACTCTTTGAGGGTAGCCGTATCCTGGGACGGGAGGGCTACCTTCTTGGATAAGCGTGTTAATGCTTTGTCCACCCAAGGGGAGGATTCCCATCGTAACCTATCCGTTGATGGGAAAGGGGAATCCTTTTGGAAATCTGCAGGAGATTCCCAAGCTTTTTCACATAACTCGTTCAGCTCGTGTGAGGGGGGAAAGGTTACCTCAGGCTTCTTTCCCTTGTACATATGTACCCTCTTGTCAGGGATAGGGGGCTCCTCTGTGATGTGCAAAACATCTTTTATTGCCATAATCATATATCAAATGTATTTTGCCAATTTTGGCTGTAACTTTGCATCATCGTAATCGACACTGGAGTCAGAATCCGTGTCGGTATCTGTGTCAACAATCTGGATAGTGGGCGCTTATGAGACCCTGACAGTCCCTGCGACATAGGATTAGGCATTGGTTGAGACCCTGACTGTCCCAAAGCTTCTGCCTTGTCTAATCTTTTGTGCAATGAGTTTACACTAGCATTTTAAACATTCCACATATCCATCCAATCAGGTGTCGGCGGAGACACCACGTTCATTTGCTCCCGCTCCTCTCTAATATAGCCTTCTTCCTCAGACATGTCGACACACGTGTACCGACACACTACACACACAGGGAATGCTTTTTCTGAAGACAGTTTCCCCACAAGGCCCTTTGGAGAGACAGAGAGAGAGTATGCCAGCAGACAGCAAACTAGGCTGGAGAGAGACCTAAGACAAAGAAATCTGAATTATATGAAAGCCGACCAGTGGAAACACAAATTATGCAGCCAAGTTTCCCACATTTGGGGAAATCACAGGGGCAGCACACCCAGAGTGCAATGGGTGAGTCTTGCCCTGGGAGAAGCACCTTCATGATCATAGTATCTCACCTGGCAGGTAAGTAGGAGTTGGGCTAGAGCTGGGGAGGGTCGCTGCTCGGGCACCCCCCTGTCAAATGAAGGAGATCCAACTGAGGCAGCACAAGGGAACTCTCGAAAGAAGAACAAGGCTAGAGGAAGATCTGAGACAAAGAAATCTGACTTTTACCAGAGCTGACCAGAGGAAAGCACAAACACAGTCCCCCACTACCACAAATAATGCAGTCGAGTTTCCCACATTTGGGGAAATCACAGGGGTTAGCATACTCAGAATGCAATGAATGAACCTCACCCTGGGAGAACAATCTTCATGACCATGGTATCTCCTATGCAAAATAAGTATGATTTGGGATAGAGCTGGGGAGGGCCGCTGCTCAGGCACATCTCTGTCAAGTAAAGGAGATTCAACTGAGGCAGCACAAGGGAACTCTCATCTGGGGACAACAACTGCAGGGAGAACACATATTTTCAGATGAACATGGGAGGGCAGAAGGCTGCCTAATACTGAAGCACCCCCAAACAACAAACCAAATGCAACAACTAGTACAAGCATTCCTGGGGGAAGGCCTGCAGCAGATGGATTTGCATACGGTGATGTCATCCAAGCAGTGGGTCAAAGTTGGCTTCAACCCTCATCTGCATATGAAAAGAGAAAAGGGGCGTGCAGGGCATGGCGGCCTTTTGCGGCGCTTGGATGACCCCTAGTTCGCATTAAACACCTCCACCCTCCTTCGGTGTGGGGCTCATGTTGGCTATGCCCCAGCCCCTGAAGCATTCAAGCTGATTTCTTGCAGCAGCTGGGCACTGTAACAGCTCCAGAGCTGCTCTGTAAGGCAAGTAAAAGGGTGTGGGCACTGCAGCACTACCTGTAGTTCGCATTGTGCGTTGGAAGGCACAAAGTAAGCAGACAGGAGGAGAAGTCAGGATAGTGCACAAGGGTATAGAAGGGAGGGGCTCAAAAAAAAAAGAAGTGGAAACAGACAGCAAACTAGGCTGGAGAGAGACCTGAGACAAAGAGATCTGAATTATATGAAAGCAGACCAGTGGAAACACACATTATGCAGTCAAGTGTCCCACATTTGGG